>NW_021319561.1:308923-359161 GCF_001605985.2 Dendrobium catenatum
GAATGGACGGCCGATATCGAATCCTTTGATCATGCACCGTTCGTTGGTCATTTGAAGGCCTTAATGATTTCGGAATTTGGTGATCTTGGGCTCATTGGATTCGTCTCGTCGAGCCGTTCGATTCGAGTATAAGCTCGTCAAAATCGGAGACCGTTTGGTAACTAAAATTGCGGTTTGAACCTTCCAACAGTGCTTTGAGCCCTTGATTTGGACTCATTTGGGCTCGGATTGGGTTGATCTTGGTCTCGTTGGGTTTGTATTCCTGAGACGCTCAGTTCGACTGTAAGTTTGCTGAAATCGGAGTTCGGATGGTCTCCGAATTAATTTTTGAAGTTTCCAAACTTGATTTTGGATTGAGATTCGTGCCCGATTAAGATAATTTTTGATGACGTATCAATTGTTATTATATATATACTTATGACGAGTCAAAATGGGTTAATCGAAGCCATTGAAATCGAATTCAATTTGAGTAAATATGATTTGATTTTGATTCGATTGGTGAATTGATTTGAGCCCAATAATGTATCAATTTGATCGAAAATAAATTAGATTGAGTCGAGCGACATCGACGAATCAAAAATCGAGCCTTATTTGAGTTGAGTGATAGGTTAGAGTCGATGCTACGTCAGTGGGCGTCCACCTAAGGGAAATCCTATTGGATGACGTTTATGCTAGGTTACGGAAACCTAGGAGCTAGATATTGATTCTGGGGAAATCAACCTCAAATAATGAGGTCAACAGTATTATCTTTCATAATAATTAGATTTAAATAAAAAATTTTTATTTTGAATAATGAAGCTAATCAAAGGTGTAAACACAATAACATGAGGAAAAGTATGAATACAATATGGGAGGAAATTGTTAAGTGGAAATTATGTAGTTTTTACTTTTTTTAATGCCAATAAAAATGTTGGTTTTTGTTCATATTATGATCAAATGTCTTAGGAAGAGGAGGAAATTATAAAATATAAATTAACATTTCACCATTGAAACCATCAATGACATAGCATCTTCTATACCTCTGTATCTAATCAGGATAATGTTGCACTAGAGCATCAAGAAAATGCCACTATAGTCAAGGCCCCAACTGATCAAAGGACTATGGCAAAGCTCCATTTAGCACTACAGTTCCAAAAATAAACTTTACAGTAACAGAATCTTGGAAAAAGTATAATTATTTCAATACTAAAGCACCAAAATTAAAATCATCGTAGTGCTATAAGATGTAAGCGAGCATCAC
The DNA here is from genome assembly GCF_001605985.2 of Dendrobium catenatum. Classification (NCBI taxonomy): domain Eukaryota; kingdom Viridiplantae; phylum Streptophyta; class Magnoliopsida; order Asparagales; family Orchidaceae; genus Dendrobium; species Dendrobium catenatum. The sequence continues at coordinate 310,164 of NW_021319561.1, forward strand.
ATCACTCAATTTTTATAGAACCAAAACTAAAAAGTTAATGGGAATAAATGCCAACTAACTTAACCAAAAGTCACACCAATTTAGTTAACTATCATGTTGGTTCAGCCCAGAGGCAGAATGGAGTTTATTTAGAAGCGTTGAGGTGCTAGTTCTTATTATAATTCCATGGCACTACCTTGTCGAGTTCCAAGCTACCTGAATTAGTTTTTTTATTAATTATAAAAAAAAATTCTATCTGCTTATGCGAGTGTTCTTTTAGATCTTTTTTGAATAAGTTTGAGAGAGACTATAGAATAGTGAGATACATCATTTAGAGTAAATGCTCAACATTATCATGCAATTAGAGAGGAAAGGAAAGGAAAGTAGAGACTTTGTACAAGAAGAATCACTTTGGAAAGGATCCATCTATAGGATCTATTTAAGTTTCGTTTTTAAATGATATATATATTTTTATCTTCTCTACTTGTACTTTCTTTCTTTATAAGTAATGAAATTTATGTAGTTTAGTTTTAATTCCATGGCTAGCTAACTCATAGTTTTAGAATGATTAAGTGAAAACTTTTGTAATTCCTAATGTAGACTCTTATGTTTTAAAAAACAAAAAGTTATTTTCAATATCTCTAACATATAATTTAATTTATATACTATCCATATATAAAATTTAACATCTAGTGTGATGCATTACCTCAACAAAGGAATGTTTAAATAACTAAGAGAATTGAGATGGAGGGCTTGCATGCCATATATAAGATTTTTAGTATTCTATGTTCTATGGTGATACAATAACAATAGGAAGGCTAGAAACCTTTCTTTAAATACTTACAAGCTTGATAGAGATCTAAGGTTGCATATGCTTTGATACATAATTAATATAGATGGGTCTACCTACAAAAATCTTACGATAATTAATATCATTAGTCCAAAACATTTTATTTACTAGTAACTTTTTTATGTCTTGCATTTCTCATTAGAGATAGAGATAATCCCTGATTTTACTTTTTTGGATAATTATCATAACTTAATTAGACAATACTATAAACATTTATGTGTTGAACATTTTTCCTCATGGGAATTATGGTATTTGATGCCTCATCAGACACTATTTATAAATTTAGCCTAGTGGTTACTTATTCGTATATAGTTTGACATAACATTCATCCAATTATGAAATGTAAAGGATATACCCCGATAGATTTTGTAGCAACACGTCCATTTCTAGATGATTAATTATTAAATAATGAATTGCTAGATGAATAATTAAGGAAATTTGAACTAACTCAAAAACATAGCTGGAAATTTTATTTTTATGGTGGTGTATCTTGTTGAGGCATCTTTTCAGACTTCAAAATAGTATATATTTTTATCGAGGTATGGAAATGCTTAGGAGATGAAGGAATTTCTTGGCTTACTAAACTTTTTAATACTATGTTGAAGACTAAAAAGATGTCAGATGAGTGCAGAATGAGTGTGTTAATTCCTATTTTTAAGAATAAAGGTGATGCACAAGATTGTGTGAATTATAGAGGTACTAAGTTAATGTGTCATACTTTAAAACTATGGGAGTGAGTTATTGAGCATAGGTTGCAGCGTGATACTAATGTTTCTCAAAATCAATTTGGATTCATACCGGGTAGGTCGACTATGGAAGCCATACATTTATTAAGAGCTTTGATGGAGAAATTTAGAGTAAATAAGGAGGATCTACAAATGATATTTATTGATTTATAAAAAGCATATGATAAAGTTTTAAGAGAAGCGGTATGTGCATAGTTCTTGGAAAAAAAAAGGAGTCAATAATGTTTATATTCAAATCATTAAAGATATGTATGCAAGAGTTATTACTTGTGTTCAAACACAAGGTGGTTTGACCAAGTATTTCTCTATTTTGGTTGGGTTACATCAAGGATCAGCCTTAAGCCCATATCTTTTTTCTTTAGTCATGGATGTTCTCACTAGACATTTGTAAGAGGATGTACCTTGGTGTATGCTTTTTGTTGATGATATTTTTCTTGTTGATAAGACTAGAGTGGGAGTTGAAGGTAAACTTAAATTATGGAGGTCAATCTTAGAGTCTAAAGGTTTTTGCTTGAGTAGATCTAAAACAGAATATATGGAGTGTTATTTTAGTAATAATAGACCTAGTGAGGGGTTTGTGACTTTGGGTGATCAAGTCATTAATAAGAGTACACGTTTTATATATCTTGGATCTATTGTTCAGAGTGATGGTGAAATCGATGGGGATATTATAAGCAGAATTCAAGTTGGATGGTTGAAGTGGAGGAATGCATCGGGCTTGCTATGTGATAGAAATGTACCCCTCAAACTTAAGGGAAAATTCTATAAGATGGTAGTGAGGCCTGCAATGCTTTATGGTGCCAAATGTTGGCCTTTAAAAGAGAATCATAATTCTAAGTTAAGTGTGGAAGAGATAAGGATGCTCAGGTGGGTGAGTGGCTTTACCCTTAGAGAGAGGATACGAAATGAGCATATACGTGATAATGTTGGAGTTGCTCCTGTAGAAGTTAAGATTAGAGAGAGTCACCTTAGATGGTTTGGTCACATTAAACGACGGCCTTCCGATGACCCGATTAGGAGAGTAGAGGTTTAGATTTGACTTATGTTAAGAAAGGTAAGAGTAGACCTAAAAATACTTGGTTAGGAAATATTAGGAATGACCTTTCTTTATTAAATTTAAACGAGAATTTGACTTTTAATTGGAAAATTGAGAAAAAGGATTCATGTAGCCGACCCCATGCAGTGGGATAAAGGCTTGATGTTGTTGTTGTTGTTGGTGGTGGTGGTGTATCTTGTTAGAAAGATAAAAGACCACAAAATACTTCCCTAAGGAAAAGTGGAATTGGAATTGTGTTTATCACTTTAGAGAAATATTTGATGTACCACTCTTACCACTTATGTGAACCTACACAAATGATGAAGCTGACAACAAGGAACTAGTTAATGGTCTAGAGTCAATAATTACAATGAGATTAATGAAATAAAGAATTTTTGAGATTCACAGCTTGCCATCTTCCAAGTAAAAAGAATCTAGAATGTTTTAAAAGAAAATTTTGTTCTTGATTGTCTATATACAATGAAAATACTCAAGAAGATTTCAAATGAGTCTTGTATCATAAACCATGTGGAATAAATTCTATGGTAGATACCCTAGCAAAGCTTGCTAAGGAAATAGCATGTCCGAATAAAGATTTCATTCTAGTATGCATGCACGTTTGTAAGGCCTTAATTATTACCCATATAAATGGAATACATATATTGAACATCCATAGCCAAGGTGAAATTTATTCTTCTTATGGGGGATGAAGTAGTAGTTTAGCAACTACCATTGATTAACTACTTATAAGAAAGTAAGTTCCCTTATGATAGATATATTATAGAGCAGATAAAAATAAGGTCACTATCTTATACCTTAGCTAATGGAACTATGTATAGAAGGTCCTTTAGTAAGAAGTGGTTACATTATTTAAATAAATTAGATGTGTTGAACATAGTTAAAGAAATTTTGTTGGATTGTTTAGAGCTCACCAATTCAAACCCAAAATAAAAATTAAGATTAGGAGAATTAGATATTACTAACCATCAATTATAGAATTTAGTATGAATGCTGCACTACAATTTTGTTAGTGTCTGGTGCTTCGTATTGTCTTAAATAAAATTTTCTACATCCTATAATAGCTTCATGGACTTTCAAAAGTTGGGGCATAGATTTTATTAGTCATTGATCTGCCATCTTCTAGAGGTCACTAGTTTATTCTTGTAGCTACAAAATAATTCCTAAAATGGGTAAAAGAAGTCCCAGTGAGAGAAGTTAAAGTATATAATGTTATAAGTTTCCTTAAATATAATATCATATATTGAATTGTTGTTCCTCTTTAAAATAAAAATATGATAATGCCTCCTCATTTAGAAGAACCTAAATAAATATATTTTTTGAACATGATAACAACGATTAAAGATACTTAACAATCTATTATCCTCAGGAAAATGGATTGGTAGAGGCCTTTAATATGATTTGTGTTATAATTTTAAATAAAATCCTAGATGATAATAAGATTTAATGGTATGAAATACTAGGAGAAGCTTTATGGTCATATCATACACATATAGAACTCCTACTCAATCTATACTATACGTTTCAGTCTTTGGAGCTGAGATTGCTCTCCTTTAGGGGTATAGATGCCTTTTCTTAGAATTATTTTAAATTATGAAATAACTTTAGAATAAAATTCTAGAGTTAAATTAGAAGAGATTGAAGGTTTAAAAGATAAGCGATTGCAGGATAAAAGAATTTCTAGTTACATATAAATCTAAAAGGATTCAAGCTTATGATAAATTTGTTAATCTAAGAACTTTCCAAGTTGGGGACTTGGTCTTAATTCAAAGGAAACCCATTTTTTTCCATTGAAAGTTGGGAGGTAAACTTGAGTGAACATTAGAATTTGTAAAGGAGAATAGTATCAGTTGGTAAATCATAAAAGAAATCATCTAATATAGTACATGGATGTATGATATCTTAAGAGATACTATGATTGATAATATTGTAAAATAAATATTTCAATGAAAAAAGACTTTATGATATTTGTAAATTACTTAAATATATTTATGTTTTCATAACTAACTAGGTATAGATGATGAGACTTAGTGTGGATGATTATACTAGAACTTATAAAATTTAAAATTCTTAACATGTAATAAAATTTAATTCTAATGGTTTGGTGTAATTTCCTCAGTAATATCCTTTTCCTATTGAACATTAATTTATTTGGAAAAATGATACCTAATATTGTGCTGATCTAACCATTTAAATCTACTTGTTTGATAAGGATCTCCTATTTTAACATCCTTAAATCAGCTTATTTGAGATAGATATCCCATTTAGGCATATATTCTCATTCTTAAGGGTTGGTTTAAGTGTCCCCAGTGGCATCCTTTCCTTATGATTTTTTCATGACTAGGTAATATGATCCCAATTATTTTCCTTATTTAAGAACGTAAATCTATTCATTTGGGATATCTACATTTTGAACATCATTAAATCAACTTATCTATGATACATCTCCCGTTTAGGTATAAATTCTCATTCTTAATGATTGGTGAAAGTGTTCCTAGTGGCATATTTTTTTTTATTAACTTTGACTTATTATGTAAGAAAATCTCTAATATTGTCCATATCTAACCATTTAAATTTGCTCATTAGGATAGATCTTACATTCCGGCATAAATTCTCATTCTTAAGGATTGGTGCAAGTGTTCCCTATATTATCCTCTCCATTTGATTTTTTCTTGACTAGGTAATGCATTCACAAGTATTTTTTGGTTTAATAACATAAATCAGTTCATTTGGGATATATCTCCCAGTTGAACATCCTTTAATTCACTTGTTTTAGAATGACATCCCTTTCAAGCATCCATAATTCAGCTTGTATGGGATGGATCTCCCATTCAGGTATAAATTTTCATTCATAAGGATTAGTGTATGTGTCCCCAACAACATCATTTCCTTTTAAATTTATTTTCACTGGGTAAAACATTTTATGAAAATTTTGTTATCTAACCACATAAATGTATTCATTCGGGATAGTTCTCCCATTTGAACACCCTTAAATTAAATTGCTTGAGATATATCTTCCCTTCAGGAATAAATTATAATTCTTAAGGATTAGTATAAGTGCCACCAATGAGATCATTTCATTTTGAATTTGGTTAACTGGGTAAAATTTTCCCTAGTACTTTTCTTGTCTAATCATGCAAATCTACTAATTTGGGATTGATCCTCCCTTTTAGGTATCAATTTTGATATTAAGTAATGGTATAAGTTTCCCCAGTGACATCCTTTTCTTTTAAATTTTGGTTGATTATATAATACAATCCCTAGCATTTTCTTAGTCATACCACATAAACCTAAGACAACCCTATTCTTTTGGAATAGATCCCCCATTTATGTAAAAATTTAGTTCTTAAGGATTCATATATATATATATCCATGTATTTGTGAGGGAATAATTGCCAGCATAGATTTGGTGTTCTCTCATTTCTTATAATTGAATATTACATTGAAATAAAGTACAGTCTCAAGAAATTGAGACTATATTCTACAATGGATTAAATATCTAAATAGAGTTTTGGAGAAGTATTATTTCCATAAAAACATATTTAAAGAATAGCATATCATCATGGAAGAAAAATATGAAATTCTATAGGAAGTGTTTATAAAGAGAAATATGTTTTAACAAAATAAACCAAACCATCCTTAAAATTAGATGCAAGAAGGAAAATAGTTTATCATCTTGAAAGATGAATACATTATTCCATGAGGTATCCAAAAATAAGAACATGTTTTATAAAATTCATCATTTTTAAGATCAAATATAACAAGGATAATATCATGTCTTCTTGGAAGATGATAATGACATTCTATAAGTACTTATAAAAGTAAAAATTGAGAGTTTGTGAGGGGTGTTAATCCCTAAAAGCTAGTATGAGGCTAACAAAGAGGGTGGGGGGGGTGGTGTGAATTCATTATTTAAAAATTTCTTAATGAAACAAATTTTTTTTTTAGTATTTCAAAAACAATAATTTATGTGGAAGAAAAACTAATTTTATAATAACAAAGTTCAGATATTTTGACCACAAGATAAATCATAGAAATGTGTAAAAAATAAAATAAAAAAAAAATAAAAAAACACATATATTTTTATAGTGCTTTAGTTAAATTAGACCTATGTCCACTCCCCAAAAACCTCTTTTTCGGGTATTGCACTAATCAGTTAGTGTCTCTTCTTTCACCACAACAACAAGGTAGAGAAACCCTTACAAAATCTTCCCATCAACCTAGTGAGGCAGAGTACCTTGAATCATTTTACTCCTTCCTAGAGTATGCAAAGAACTTGGTGATCCTTTTTCGCCCTCAAAATGAAGGCAAAGAACCTGAGAATCCTTTTACTCCATCCTAGAATAGGTAGAGAACCATAACTCTCTTTTTACACTTTCTAGGTGATGGTAAGAGAACCACAACACCATTTTCACCCTCCATATGATTGTTAGAGAAGCACTATCTTTGCTAAATAAATTTCTCTCCGGAGCCACAGAGATTTTAGGCAGATGCTTGTAGGTACTAGGCAAGATCCTTTCTTGGAGCAACCTTGTGAATCTTCACAAAATTTCTCTCTCAGATAATCTCCCTCTCTCGTCAAATAATGAAAAGCAAAAAAATTCTTGGGCTTTTAGTGAGAGAAAGTTCAAGATTTTTTATTTTCCGCATTCCCTCTTTTTTTTCCCTCTCCGATGACGGTGGGGGGCCGGTGGCCTCCTTCCGCCGGCACTGGTGAAAATCAATCTTCTTTGATTCATCCAGTTAAGATCCTTTCTCACAAGAATCCTAGCTCATCTCCTCCTGCTTTCGGGGATGTTGATAAGGTGTTTGATCGGGAAGATATTTTGAGTTTTAAATCTGCTAAACCTCTTGTTATCAATGAGGGAGGCTACGAATCTCCTAAGAAGATTTTGTATTGTGTTGAAAAAGGGAAAAAGATTATTCAGGGCGATAAGGTTGCACATATCAACATTTTTAAATCTTGTTATGTTTCAAGAGGAGAATTGAGGGATGAAGGAAGGGTTGATTCTGCTTTCGATTATTCTTTAGAAGGTAATAGTGAAGGAATCTTGAAGAATTATTCATTGGTTGAAGGTGTGGTTAAGAATTTGGCTGAACAATCTAAAGAGGCAGAAATTCATAAAATTTTGCCAGTCAGAGAAGGTTGGAACAACATTCGTGTTTGTGATTCTGCTTCTTTGGGAAATTGTATCTCTAATAGATGGGCTGATCCTATTTTTCCTCCCCAAAGTGGTAAACCAGGAGGCAATGCATGGAATTTGAAACTAAATTTTAAATATGTTGATTTCGAGCCCAGTGAAGATTTTCTTGTTAATGGTGTGGTCAAATTCCATCAACAAAATGAAGCTGATAACACTTCTAGACTACAGAAGTCATTAGTAGTTAATGTTGGGATATGTTACTTATCATATTATCGGACAGGAGTTAAGGAGTCAATGGGATCAGTTTGGTAGATTCCACATGACTCTGCTCGGTGGTGGTTGGGTATTATGTGCCTTCGATGAATTTGGAGCTATGGAGTTTGTCTTAAATAATGGCCCTTGGTATGTTAACGGAAGAATTGTTGGCTTAGACAAATGGTCCCCAAATTTTGATCCTTCTTCCATGAAATGTTTGACAGCATCGGTTTGGATCAGGCTACCAAACCTTCCCTTACAAAGTTGGGACAGAATTAATGTGTGTAGAATTGCATCTATGGTTGGTAAACCTTTCTTAATAGACAAGAATATGTTCCAATGGGGATGCCTTGAATTTACAAGGGTTTGTGTAAGGATCAAAGTGGATGATAAACTCCAACAGTGAGTTTTGGTTCAAGGTGCTATGGGGAAATTCTTCCAAAAAATATGCTATGAGAGGATTCCAAGCATTTATTTCAAATGTGGGAAAATTGGACATGTGGAGAAAGTTTGTATTAACTCGGGTGCTGAGACTATTCCCAGCCACGGTGGATCCCAGTTTATTACTGGAAATGGGAAATTAATAAGTTCAAAGGAGATTCCTAATATGGTGGAAGATAACCATTCCAAGACAAATGAAGGAGGATATGGGCCTTGCATCCATGTTTATTATGGGAGGAGGAGAAGGAAGTTTAACAACTTTCAAAACAAATGGGAAAGGGTCCCTGTTTCTGGAAATAAGTCTTCTACTACTGTAGCTGAGAAGAACAAGGTTCAAGGAGGAGTTAATAATAACTCCTTGCAATTAGATAAAGGGGAATAGCTCGTAGATAAGGCTGTTGAAAGTACGGAGGATTTGGCTGCAGTTGATGACTTAGCTGTCATCAAAGGAGATGTCAACATAAACAAAGAAAGTGATTTAGAAAAATTAATTTGCAACCCCAATCAGTATGATGTGTTACTCAATGTGGGAGAGGAAGGTGAAATTATTGGTGAAGCTGAAGATGGTACTGTTGAGGAGGGAATATCGGTTCTAGAAGAGGACTCTATTTTGGTTCCTACTAGAATAAACAAAGTTGGTATTACATCTGATGGCTCTTTGGAAGATAAGATCAGTTTATTGGAGGATGGGTCTGGCAAATCAAAAAGAAAAGGTGCTAAGGAATTATGTGGACTTGGTCCTATCAAGCTTGTTCCTAGAAATAAGAAATTGGATGGACAAATTAGAGAAAGGGCGGGGAACCTATTACCCTCATATCATTAAATGTCCTCTATTGGTTTTTGGAATTGTAGGGGAGCTAGTAAAAGGAAAGTTTCCCTATATGCTAAGGAGTTCATCAGAGTTCATGGTGTTTTCTTTCTTGGATTGTTAGAAACTAAGTTGACAATGATTGATAATAAGCTTATTAAGGTGATGGTTGGGATTTCTTTTTTGTTCCTTCCGAAGGCTTATCGAGAGGAATTTTGTTGATTTGGAAACATGCAGTTGCTTCATTCAAGGTGGTGGAGGCTTCATCATAGTTTGTAGTTGGAGATCTTGAGGTTCTCAACAAAGGTAATTGGAGAGTAGCAACCATCTATGGAAGTAAAGACATTTATTGAGGTGTCGGCATCAACTCTTGTTTGAAGAAGGTAGGGCCTTTAAGGGCCAAGCTTGGAGGTATCTCCAAGAAACTGAATCCCTTATGCATAAAGTGTTATTCCCTAAATATGGTTAGTTGCCATTTGAGAATTTTTCAAGGAGGTCCGAATCTACATTCTAGAAGTTGATTTGCACTGGAGGCATTTTTTTGAAGCCAATAGTTAGATGGAATATTGGAAATGGAAATTTTATCAATGCTTTAAAAGATACTTGGATCTTTGATAAGAGTTTGTTGATTTGGCCAACCTTTGTCAATCCTTTGCTGGAAGAAGATCAGTTGGTGAAAAGGTTCATAAAGAATGGCAGTTGGAATATTCTGGAGTTATAGAATTTTTTTGGCACTGATTTACTGAAGATTATTACTTCAATTCTTATTAATAATAGTGATGAAGACCGGATGGAGCTCATTAATAAATTTTCTAGAAGATCATTGATAGCCTTAGCAGCTGAAGCTTCTGTCCCCATCTATGACAGTGGAAATTATTGGAAGTGGCTTGACAATTCCTAACACATTCCTTGATTGAGGATTTTCTGGTGGAGATTACTAAATGAAGCTATTCCTACTAATAAATTTATGTGTTATAGAAGGCTTCAAAGCTTTGAATTATGTCCTAGAGGATGCGGGAAAATAGAAGAAAACGGGCATATTATTTTAGGATGTGATAAACTTTTAGAAGCTGTGGATGTTTTAAACTCTTGGAGATTTGGATTTCTGAAATTCAACTCCCTGGATGATGGCTTAAATTGGATGAAGGGTCAAAGCTCATGGGTAAAAAGTATCTATTGCAATACTGTGCATCATTTCTAGAAATCCAAAAATCAGTTTGTTCACGAGGGGAAATTTCCAGCCCTTTGTTTATAGCTTCCAATGCAGTATGCTTTACTGCTGGGTACAGGAACTCTATTTGCTCTTTCTAAGGCATTGAGGGTATTAACCAACCATCCAAGTTGCTCGATAATTGGTATCCTCCTCCACCTGATTGGATCAAAGTCAATATGGATGCAGCTGTTCATAACTCCTACAAAGCCGGTGTAGGAGTGTTTAGAGATCATTTGGGGAGATTTTTGCTTGCATTTGGTAAAGAGTTTGTGCACTGGGATTCCAGAGCTATGGAACTTCAATCTATTCTTTCGCTGAAAGAATTTATGAGCTATTGGATGAATGATTATAAAGGATTTGTTAGTAAAGGTGATAACAGGAATGTTATCAATTTCATCAAAAACAAGGTGGATAAAGGATGTGCCGATAGCATTGATCTCTCTTTTATTAAAGATTTCAAATTTGTCAGTTTTAATTTTGTGAATAGAGGAAGTAATACGTTAGCTGATCTCTGTGCTAATTACTCTTGTTTTAGTTCTTTTGTTTGGAAAGATATGGTGAGTTGTAATGTCCCGCCTTCCTTCATTAATTTGCTAATGAAGGAATAGGTTGGTATTAGGTTGTAACCTTCTTTTCTGTTTTTCTTTTATATAGCATTTTAATGATTTCTTAAAAAAAAAAAGATAATCTCCCTCTCTCCTCTCATAAAGCTCTCCTTCTTCTCTTCCTCAAGGTCTCTCTCAAGAAGAACTAGCAACAAAAGATAACTAACACAAGTGTTAGATATCCTTAAATAGAGGACTTAAGAAAACCCTAATTTCTTAGCCATCTATCTTATGTTCATACAATATAATAGACGTATCCTACGATATGATTTGTTCAATTCAAAATCATCCAGCACGAACATTTAGATGAACTATTCAAATCTTATAGTACATCGTACAGTACGATCAAAAATCATATGGTACAAAGCAAAAAATCCTTCTATTCATTTGGGATAATCCTTGGGACAGTCAACATTGTACATGGGTGTTCATCCAACACTATGAAGATCATATGATATGATAAGTGCAAAACGCATGGATTTTATTTACTACAATCTGAGGGATGACCAATTTTGTACACGGGTAATCATATAGTAAGAACAAGTTTGAACAATACGGTCAATCATAATAATTGTCCATGATTTGATTTCATGATATAATGGGATTAATTAAGAAATATATTATTTAGGGTATATAGTGCAAATCCAAATCATATTATATGATTAGTACTTAGTTAGTATATTTCTTAATATTGGTAGCTAGGGTTCGAAAGAGCACAACACATCATATTGTATGAAATTAAAGCATACAGTATGATGTACGTATCATATAGTTCAAAGAAAAATCATTCATTATGAATTACTAAAAAAATAGACTCTCTTAAAAAATATTTCTAACTCCCCCTGTGTGTGTGCAAGTTTTCTTAGAAAAGATATCCACCCAAATAAATGATATGACTCAAGAAAGAAAAAAAAACAATATAAATTAAAAATAATAGACCTAGTCTTGAGCTAGTCATAATTTCAAGTGAATGGTGGATTGAATATAGTGCATAGATCGGATCTGCAACAATCTCACCCTTTTTTATGATGGAAAATTTTGTTGTTTAGATTTTTTAAAAAAATTAGTTTCTTCTAAAAATTAACTTGTATAAAAGTTAATTATACAAAATAAAGAGACAATTAACAAACACTAGTCTCCCCCTTTGATGAAAATCAATTTCAAGTAAAAGAAGTGTAAAAAAAGAGTGTGAGAAGAAACAATAGCAATAATAGAAAACAATAATAACTATAAACAATAAAATACTACTCCCCTTTTTGACATCATAAAAAGTGGGAAATAATAGGAGAACAAAAAGTAGAAACAGACACTTGAATGGAAAAAAAAATAAAAAGAAAAATAGAACAAGGAAATAAACAGTTGTAAAAAGACTAACAACTCAAAATATCACACCTCTATTAACTTGCATGGGCATTTTCAGAATGTAATCAACTTACTCTACACACAAAAAGGACAAATAAGAGAAACATTAACTATTTTGCCACTAAAGGATTTGGATTCTATAGTTTGCTCATCCAGCTTACCAACTTCACAGGCTAAAATGTTTTTTTTAAATAAAAAAATCTAATTTATGAATTACATGTAGACATGGAAACTTAGTCTTTGCAGAATGCTAGCTTGAAATACAATGAATAGAATAATACTATAGAAGTGATGAATGAAAAACAAATATTTTCCAAAATCAAATATTACACGTATTATGAAACAACAGAAATTTCTATAACATAAAGATTTACCAGAAATAGAAGCTAATATAGGTTGGCCTCATTTTATGCCTCTTTTAACAGTTTTATGCAAACATTGCACATCTTTTATTTTTCATACACTTTCTAAATCTTTGACTTTTTGCATCAATGCATATCTTTTGATTTTGGGCTCATTTTGAGCCACTTTTAAATTTTTTTCAAATATTATAAAGGGAGGAATAATTTACAAAGCAAACTCATGCTTTTCTAATATGAATAAAACATTGATATAAAAAATAATGAATTTCATTCATCGAATTTACAAAACATATCCATGATATAAAAAGATTGAGAAGAGTGAAAAAGATTTCGTTCTAACCATCTTAATTGTAATTCGATTTAGATTTTTAAACATTCACAAGGAGTTATCAGGGAAAGGAACAAAAATGGGATATGTAAATTCTTGAATTTTGATCTTATTAGTTAAAAATTGTAAGCAATTACTTATTTAAACCTTTTAAGTAAAAGTAGAGGTATGTTTACACAATAAAAAAAAATTGCAAATCATGCCAAGTCATGTTGTTCATTAAGATCTAAATCATGTAGAATAAGTTCATTTGTACAACATGTTTTTATTTATATAGTAGGAGTTCATTCATACAATACGATATAATTCACACAATACGATCAACATAAAACATCAATTTAATAGACTAAAAAATTTCAAGCCAAGAGCGCATAAACAAGATCTACAAGCATAAAAAAAAAAAACTAGAAGGAAAATACAATTTGAAAGAAAAAACATTTTTTTATTAAGAAAAAATGAATAAAAAATTACACAATAAAGACTTGAAAGAGAAGATAAAGCATTTCAAAATAACATACAAATAGACATGCATAGACTTCAAAGCAAATATTATAATCACAATAAGAATGAAAGAAACTAGTATAATGATGGATCCTGATCAGAAGGTTGAGTTGGTGGTGGTTGGAAGAACTTGAAAGTGCACTTATGGCACTACAAAGTTCATTAGGGATGTTAAGCCCTTATTAACTAGCCCCAAGGCTAACCAAGAGGTAGGGTGAATTGGTATTTAAAATAAAAAAATCTTTCATTCAAAACATGATCTTAAAACAAAAACCAAGATTTACCATAGAAATCAAAGTGTGGAAAATAAATGTAGAAGCACTAATAAAGAACAAAAAAAATTATAGTAGTTTGGTCAAAACGACCTATGTCCACTCCCGGAGGCACCCTCCGAGTATTACACTAAACTCAGTGTCTCTCCTTTTTCCCCCACAGCAAGGCGGAGAAGCTTATACAAACCTCCTTTCCACCAACCCAGGTGAGGCAGAGAACCCAACTCCTTTTGCTTCCTCCAGAAGTAGGCAGAGAACCCAACTCCTTTTACGACCTCTAGAAGAAGGCAGAGAACCCAACTCCTTTTGCTTCCTCCTGAAGCAGGCAGAGAACCTTGATTAGATGCCAAAGTTTACCTCTCTAGAACCCCCAAGGGCCTAAGGATGATGACTGGAGAAAATAATGATGGATCCTTGCTTAGAGCAACCTTTGTGAACTCCCTCAGAAACTCCCCCTCACAAAATCCTCTCTCTCTCCCTTGCTCTCCCTCTCCTCTTGGCTCTCTCTCAGGTCAAAGTAGAAGAAAAATATGAGCTCTTGGGTAGAATAAGAGCTCTTAATTAGAGGAGTTTTAGAATAGTTCTTATTTTTATAAAATGACATTATCATCTAGGATGATGTGGATATCATCCTGGCCAATTAGCATAAATTTAACTCAATCAGTCTGGTCTGTTTGGGATGATTAGAAGATTTTTGGTCATTTCATCTAGGCCGATATAATATCATCCTAGACAATCAATACAAATCCAAGGAAAATTATCCTGAACATTGCCCTGAATAAAAGCTGGCAAATGTGAATCATCCAATATATCATCTCGAACGATCCGATGATCGTCCTGAATGATGTGATCTAGCAATCAAACCTTAATTATGAAATTAATTTAGGCATAATTTTACGACATCGTCCAGGCTGATGTCCTGGATGATATCCAAAAATAAAGAATATCTAAATATATCTAGCAGCTTATTCTTTCTAATTTGAACATATCGTCCTGGCCGATACAAACATCGTCTAGAATGATATGCTTAATGACGGCTGCCTTAACCAGGATGCCATAATTAGGATTTTTTTTAGCTGATCATCCAAGATAATTTTTGGATCGTCCTTAATGATGTGATCAAAATAGAGAACTCTAATCAACAGACAGAAAATTTCCCCCATGTGTGTGTGTGTATGTGCAAGGTTACTAAGCATCAGAAACCACTCTATTTACAATAGACTCAAGGAAGGAAAAATTACAAACTACCTAAGACCTAATCTACCCAATCTTGAGCTAACTTGAGTCGCACTCGATCTTATGGACCTAAAATGTTAGTGGGAAAGGCAGTCATAGAAAATCATGAATGTTTGCTAACAACAATATTCTAATCGATAAAATAAGATTTGCAACAATCTCCCCCTTTTTGATGATGGCAAACAAAACAATAATCTAAGCAGTTCAAGAATATTTTAAAATAAATAGTGAGAAGAAATAAAATATAATTTTAATTATCCAATAATAGAATCAAAACAACTGGTACAACTAACTACTCCCCCTTTTGACATCACAAAAAGGAGGAGTAAAGTAAAATTGAAACAAGGTAGAGACAAAAAAATAGAAACAAACTTAAAAAAATGAAAAATACAAGAACATAAGCAAAAAAAAGGTTTTTTTAAAAACAAAGCTTGAATATGATATGTTTTCCATGCGAATGGATTAAAAATTTGTAAGAATTAATTAGTTAACATCGTTGAAGTTCAAGAAAATGGTAGAACAACCGATCCTGTTAACCTTAACTCGGACTTCTCCCAGGGGAAACTGCCTTTTGAAAACATGGATCAAAATCATAAAAATCAATTGGATAAGAATACGAAATTTATTCAAAACTTGGTTTTAGAAAATTATTTTATACAATAATATATCAAAGTAATTAGTTAAAATTACAAAATTTGAAATCAAGCCTTTGAAAAATATCAAGTGACACATGAATTCTTCCAAGTTTTAAAATTTTTTAAAGTGAAGAAGCTTACTTTTGGTGGGCTCATCTTATGCCTCTTTTCAATTTGATTGGCGCTCTTTACGTATCTTTTGATTATTGATGCATCTTATTTATATATTTTTTTCAATTTGGCATCATTGCGCATCTTTGGATTTTGGTCATTGGCCACTTCTTTTTTCTTTTTTATTTTTTACAAACTAGATCCCTTTTTCAAAATCCTTAAAAATTCTTAGTTGTGATTATATCTTCTGAAGGTTAGAGAAGAAAATATCATTCTGTAATATAAGGAAGAATGAATCATAAAATAGAATAAAAAATTATATAATAAAGTCAATGATATGATTACAAAAATCTGAATGAAAAATAAAGACTTTGAATATTATATATATATATATATATATATATATATATAAGATTACTATAGAAAGATTGAAAACATCTTAATTTCAAAATATAGTTGTTAATGTGACATAGAATTTTATTTAGAAAAGAAAATTCTACCACTTAAAGAAGTTATCGAGAGGAAGCAAACAACGGTCTTTTCCCTTTTTAATTGATTTAGAGATGTCAATCTTTGTCTTGCAAATTTCCAAAAATGAAAACAAGACATAAGATATCAATTTAATGGTTAAAAAAGCAACAAACAAAAACAAAAAATAAATAAATAATGAGAAACTACATAAATTGAATAATAGAAGAAAAAATAGATCAGAATTCAGTACGAATCAAGTTCATGCATTCATGTTAATAACACCCAATCTGGTCTTTAAAGTACTGAAAGTGTCGAAGGCCAGTGGTGTAGTAAATATGTCATCCAGTTGATTCTCAGTTGCCACATTGTGTAACTCAATGTCTTCTTTGGTCACTTGGTCTCTAATAAAGTAATGCCTTATATCAATGTGCTTGGTCCTTGAATGTTGGATGTCATTCTTAGAAATGTAGATGGCCCTAGTGTCATCACAAAGGATTGAAATTATGCCTACAGGTAATCCTAAATCCAGAACTTGCTGCTTCAACCAAAGGACTTGGGCCACACAACTTCCTAAGGCAATGTTCTCAGCTTTAGCAATGGAAAGTGCGACAGAATTTTGCTTCCTACTAGACAAGGAGACTAAAGACTATCCTATGAATTAGCAAGTCCTAAAAGTGCTCTTTCTATCTACCTTATAACCTACAAAATCAAAATTAGAATATCTAATAATCTCAAAAATAGTGCTGTGCCTAGGATACCACATTTCTAAGTTTTTGGTTCCTAAGATGTATCTAAATATTCTCTTAACTATAATTATATGGGATTCTTTAGGATCAGCTTGAAATCTAATATAGAGGCAAACACTAAATTTTATATCAGGTCAGCTAGCATTCAGGTAAAGTAAAGATCCAATCACCTCTCTATTCTTCTTTTGATCAACAGACTTTCTATTGTTATGAATGAAAACCTTACAACCAAAGACATGGCGATGGGAAAGATTGGGTGTCCGACCCTTAAGGATCTCATAGGGTGTGTTATCAAGTTTGGCTCTAACATTCACCCTATTCAACACATAATAAGTTGTATTTATCGCTTCAGTCCAAAAATATTTTGAAAGTAAATACTCAGCAAGCATGGCTCTAGCAGCTTCAAATATGGTCCAATTCTTCTTTTTAGCTACCCCGTTATATTGAAGGGTCCTAGGAGCTGAGAAGTTGTGACTAATCCCCTTATACTCACAGAATTTTCCAATTCTCTCATTTTCAAACTCTCCCCCATGGTCACTATGGATGGTCAAATTCTCATAACTTAACTTTTTTGGAATCTAAGTGAAGAAGGATCTAAACACATCAAAAGACTCATTCTTATGTGACAGAAATCTAATCCAAGTAAACATCGAGTAGTCATCGACAATCTCAAAATTATAGAATCTTCCTCCTGAGCTGGTAGTGCTAATGGGTCCAAACAAATATATGTGAAGGACTTCTAAAAGTCTAGAGGTGCTAATATCCTTAATTGAGTGAAGAGAGGAATAAACTTGTTTTCCTAGTTGGCAGGCATCACAAAGGTGGTCTTTGGAGAATTTAAGTTTCGGGACACCTCTAACTAGGCCTTTCTAGGTCACTCTCCTAAGGGTTTTCATACTTGCATGACATATTCTACTGTGCCACAACCATGAATCATCAGTAGAAATTTTTAAGCAAAATGAAGCAGCACTTCCAATATTATTTAAGTCAAGATTGTAAACATTATTGATCTGCATTCCTTGCAATATTGTATTGTTATTTAAGCTTGTAATTCTAGTATTAGCCAAAAATTTAATGATGAAGCCCATATCGCAAAGCTAACTGATGTTAAGTAAGTTATGTTTTAGTCCATCTACAAGCAAAATATTTTCAATCAAAAGGTTCTTGGAGTTACCAATTATACCTGTGCCCACTACCTTCTTGGTGGTGTTGTCTCCAAGAGTAACCTTACCTCTTATCCTGGACTCTAGCAGAATGAATTGATTGGCATCTCTAGTCATGTGTCAAGAGTATCTGCTGTCCAGGTACCACATGCTCTCATTAGGCCTTTTATGAGAGCAAGCCTGTAAAATCATCAAACATCAAATTTAGGAACTCAAATAGGTTTGGGTACCTTCTTATGAAAAGAAGAAGGCGATGCATGTGTGTTATGCTGTGAATCATGCAATTTGGGTCTCCATACCCAATGTGTATTATGGTGAAAGGTGCAAGTGTGTGCAATGTGTCCTAACATGCCACATGAAAACATCTAATACCAGGAAAATGATGTACTAATCTACTTAGGTGGTGAGGCTTCCTTTTATGTGTTGTATGCAATAATGTTTTTTTATTAAAAACTTTGAGATATGCTAATTTCTTAAACTCATTTTTTAACTCAATATGGGATGACTTCAAGGAATCATGTGCATCATATAATTCAGTGTCCACGTTGTTTAATGCATCAAATTCATTAAGTAATTATATGTGATTACTATTAATTTTAAAATTATTTTTAAGAAGAATTTCATGCTCTTTTTGTAAATTAAAAAACTCCAATTTCAAACTAGCATATATTTTCTTAAGTTTTCTATATGATGTATGAAGTTTCTCAAAAATTTTAACTAATTGATCATAGGTTGGTTCACATACCTCTTCTTAATCAGATTGTTCAAGTTGATTATCAGACATTAAACACAAGTTCGTGGCTTCCTCCTCTACTGCAGTCTCAAAGGAGTCAGATATAGAATCTTCCCACAACACCTTTTGAAATTGCTTCTTGTCCTTCCTGTATTTGGGTTTCTCCTCACCCTTCTCTTTGCTTGGGTGCTCCTTAAGTGTAGGAAAATCAACTTTTACATGTCCAGACTTCCTACATTCAAAGAAAATAATATCAGAAGAGCTTTTATAATTTTTGCTATCCTTATCTCTTTTCCACTTCTGATGGTCTTTATGCTTCTTCCTTGGAAATTTTTAATTGCCTAGTAATGAATGCAACATCATCATTTTAAGATCCGGAAGAATCAATGTCCACATTGTTGGCTTTTAGTGCCATAATTTTCTCCTTATTTTTTCACCTACATCAAGATTTCTTTGATTCATCCCATGCTCATAAGATATGAGTGATCCAAGTAAGTTATCAATAGAATAAGTATTCAAATCTTTAGATTCAGTAATTGTAGTTATCTTAGCATCAAAATAAAAAGGCAAGCATCTCAAAATTTTATTGACCCTTTCATAGTTAATTAGCTCTCTTCCTAACACATGCAATGAGGTGACGATTTGAGAAAATCTTATATACATGTCAGAAATTGATTTAGAAGGTTTCATACAAAAAAGTTCACAGTCATGCAATAAAATATTCAATCAAGACTATTTAACTTCTTTAGTTCCATCATAAGTTACACACAATCTGTCCCAAATTTCTTTACAAGTTGCACAAGTTGAAACACGCATATAATCTTCAAATTTCAAAGCATAGAAAAAATAGTTTAAGTATTTTGCATTGAGTTGTTCTAAATCTATTTCATCAAAAGTCCATTCAGTAAAAGGAATTTCAATTTAATGCAATTAAGTTCACGAGAAGGTGGTGTATAACCTTCTTTAACAAGCATCTACATACGATAATCAAGCGATTGTAAAAACATAGACATACGAGTTTTCTAAAAATTAAAAGGAATATTATCAAACAAAGGTGGACGTGTAATAGAATTCTATTGTGTTACGATTATCAAAGTTAGACATGAATCAAAATTCAAAAAGTTTTGAAACTTAATTTTATGAATCCCGCTCTTATACCACTTGAAAGTGCACTGACGGCACTAAAAAGTTTGTTAGAGAAGTTAAGCCCTTATAAACTAATCATAAGGCTAACAAAGTGGCAGGGTGAATTTGTATTTAAAAAAAAATATTTCGATCAAAACACAATCTTAAAACAAAGACCAAGATTCACCATATAAATCAAAGTGTGGAAAATAAATGCGAAAGTAGTAATAAAGAAGAAAAAAAATTATAGTGGTTCAGTCAACATGACCTACGTCCACTCGCTGAAGGCGCCCTCCGAGTATTGCACTAAACTCAGTATCTCTCCTTTTTCCCCCACAGCAAGGTGGAGAAACCTATACAAACCTCCTTTCCACCAACCTAGGTGAGGCAGAGATCCAGGATTCAAGAGGAAGGACAAGGTGAGGTTTAGCTTGAGGAAGTAGTGTGAGGTGATCATATGGTTGCTCCAAGCTAGCTACACCTTTGGTCCTTATATAGCCTTGGTGAGTCCTTCAAGGCTCTCTATAAAGAGTCTTCTAAGTAGAGTCATTCAGATACCATTCTGGGCTAGCTACCTTCTCCATGAGGGAGTAAAAGCTTTGGGTTGTCTGCCTTCTTAAGGAGGGAGAAAAATGATTCAAGGTCTGCTACCATCACTAGGTAAGGTGACATAACTTCTATCACTCTTATCTATCAGGTTTGGTGAAAGTGAGTTTATAAAACTTCTTTTCCTTACTATGGGAGAAAAAGGTAGTACCTTTTTATTAGTGCAATTTTTGGAGCATAAGACTCCGAGGAGTGGACGTAAGTCAATGTTGATCAAACCACTATAAAATTTCTTGTGTTCTTTTCCATTTTTAGCATTTACTTTTCACACTTAATATTTGTGATACCTAATTGGTGAATATCTTATAATAATATTCTATTTTATTATCTTGAATTTCATCATCATTATTAAAATTGTTGTTAAATTATTAACTATATTTTAGGTGATCAAATTATTTAATTATAAGTTTTGAAATATTTATAAAAAGAATAGTATTCATGGTTTGGATTTTTTAAATTACCAATTCAACCCCCTCCTGGTGGGCCTCTGATAGTTTGTTTAGGATGATAGGCCCTACGAACTAGCCCAAGGCTAATTAAGAGAGAGAGGTGAATCAGTATTTAAAACAAACACAATCTTAAAACCAAGATCAAGATTCACCACAATGAAAACCAAAGTGCAAAAATTAAATGTAAAAGTAATAAAGGAAACAATACACCAGATTTATAGTGGTTCGGTCAAACCTTGACCTATGTCAACTCCTTGGAGGTACCCTCCAAGTATTGTACTAAACTAAGTATCTCTCCTTTAGCCCCCACAGCTAGACGAAGAAGCCCTTACAAAATCACTTACACCTTCCCCGATGCGGCGGAGTAGCCGGGTCCTTTGACACCAAAGAGATCTTTTTTTTTGGTGAACTTCACTCAAGATAAGCCTTGAATCCGATGGTATTAAGGTGCAAGCCTGCCGGACCAACCATGTGGAATCCTCCTCCACACTCCCTTAAGTCCCCCCTTACAGGATCTTGTCCCTCTATCAGTCTTCACCCATTCCTCACTCCCTTTCAATATCTCTCTTCAAGTTCCCCCCAAAAGAATGAAGCTACAATGGCTTCCAAAGACATTTACAAAGTGCCTAATCAAAGCATAAATAGAAGATCTCAAAATGAGCTCATTAATGCAACTTACCGACTTTATCGTCCAAGCAAGCCGATATAAATATCAGCCTGGCCAATCAGCATAAATTATGCTAAATCAGCCTGGTCGGTTAGGGACGATTAGATAATTTTTTGTCACATCGTTCAGGCTGATAGGATATCATCCTGGATGATTAGTTCAAATATGAGAAAAATCATCCTGAATATCGCCCTTAAATAAAGCTGGCCAATGTCAAATCAGCACGGATGATCCTGCGATCGGCCCGGCTGATGTGATCATGCAAATCACCATTAATTACTTTCCCTAATTGCTAGATTTATTTTAAAAAATTTATGCTGGATCGGCCAGGCCAATCCCAGATAGGCCAGGCCGATCCCCTGGACGATGTCCAAAAATAAGTAATTCCTAAATAGATATGACAATAGATTCTTTCTAATTAGAGCCTATTATCCTAGCCAATACAAAATCGTCCAGGCCGATGTTCTTTATGACGGCTGCCTTAATGAGAATGATGCCCTAATTAGAGTTTCTATTTTTGAATCGATCGTATAGGCCAATGTTACCAAAAATAGTAAACTCTAGGGAACAATAAAAAATTCTTCTAAGATGAGTATGAGCAATTTTACAAAGCATCAGGAGCCACACCAAATACAATAGGCTCAAGAAAGAAACAAAGTGGTACAAACTAACTTAGACCTAGTCTACCCAATCTTGTGCTGGTTCTACATTATAGTAAGATCTTGTGGACCTAAAATGTCAGTAAATAAGGCAGTCATAGAGAAATAAGATTGTTTGCTATCATCAAAATCATTATCCATGAAAACAGATCCGCAACAGCCTCGAGCTAGTTCTATAAGATTTAACAACGTTCTCAAAATTTTATGGCCTAAAGGGGAATTTTTGGCTCGTAGGTTTTTCTTGATTTGTTTTGTAGCTAGTCTATGTATTGGTGAGCTGAAAATCCCATTTAAGGACCTTGTAATCTCCTTTTTTATTAATGCGTACTCCATCGTATTGATTCTAACCAAAATTAAAAAAATAAAAAGATTTTTAATAATTTAATAATATTTTAAAAGTAATGGTTACTCAACTCTTAATTCACTAATATTTAAAAAAAAAATCCTTATCATAAAAATTCAAAAATAATATTTGAATATTAAAGAAAATTTACTATGAATTAAATAAAAACATAATATAAATAAATTACCAAAATAACTTAGAACTCTTTAAATCATCATGTTAGGTGCAACCATCACATTTGGTGATGATTTGAGGTTGATTTGGTTTAAAATATCAAAATCTTGCCAATTTGGGCGATGAAGTAGCGGGCATAAGACGAAAGGCATAGTTGAAAAAGGATATTGCTACTAGCTGATTGACTCTAAAAAGAAGAGTCTTAATTAAATAAATCAATAAATTAGCATATTTTATAAAAATCTTAAAAATTAAATAAAAAATATTTAAAATAATAACTAAATTTATTAAATTAAAAATAAAATGTATAATTTATTAGAAATAATAACTTTTAAAATATTGGATAAAAATAGAAAGTCAAATTTTTTTAACACATTTATTAATGGATAAATGGAAATTATAAATAAATAAAAGGAAAACTATTAAAAATAAGAAAAAAATATACACAAAAAATAAATGTTAATAGAAATAAATAAAATATTTAATAACAATGAAAATTAAGTGATTTATGTCAAATAAAATTAAAAAAATAATCCAAATTAAGTCAAATATAGTTAAATAAACATTATTTTGAATTTAAAAGATTAATTAATTCAATAATTTATTAAGGACTACTTGTGCTTGCTTTATCCCCAAGGGGGAGGCAAATATTGAACATATTGTAGTTCAATAGAGAATTATGCATGAAGCCATGACAAAACTCAGTGACTGGGGAATTATTTTTACAAAGTAAAATTCATTATCATAATGTCTCGAAGATTTGAAGTGAAATTTCTAAGAAAAAAAAGTCCATTGTTAGAATATATTGTTGTATTTGTTTCCATTCTTGAAATGCTAGATGTGAAGCAATGAAATTCATTTGAACATCCTATAAGGATGGCTATTAACATACTTCATCAAAGAAAACTCAGTTGAATCCTATTTTGGAAATTTGGCATGTTAACCCAGCTAGTCAAATATCTTATTCTTGGAATACACTCCTCACAAATGGATTAAAATTAATGTTGATGTGGCTGTCTACAAATCAAGTCAGGCTAGTATTTGAATCATTATCAAGGATCATAGAGGAAGACTAATAAGGGACTTTGGAAAGAAGTTGTTGTATTGGAACATCATTTAAGTTGAGATAATGGTGGTTTTGTCTATAAAATAAATTATTCAAAATTGGATGTTTGAATTGAAAGGAATTATTATTGAAGGACACAATGTATATGTTATGAACATGCTGTAGTCAATAATGAAGTCCCTCAAGCTACAAAAATTGTTGCTATTGTTGGATGACATTTCCTATATAAATGATTTCAATTAAGTCTTTTTTTTTAATTTTTTTTAAATGTTCATATAGGTTGTAATATGATGGTGGATTTTTGTCCTTCAAATGCCATCTAGGGTGATTTCCTTTGGGATTATGAAATTGATGAATCCTTTCCAATAACTTTTTTGAGTTGTGGAGGAAATATTGTGATAGAATAGCTATCACATTGGTTTTATGTAGCCATTATTTTTTTTTAATCTATTTTATTTGTATTTCTTAAAAAAAAAAAGTTGTGGTGGGAGGGGAGGGATGGGGGAGCAAATAAATTTCATTTCATAATCAAGGACTTGTTATTTGAAGATTTTAAATTAATTTAATGACCTTAAGTACCATAGTTTCTTGAAGCAAAAATTAGTAAGTCCTTAGATAAAGTGTTAAATAAAATGGAAAGAATGAATGCAGCTTCACTATCACTTTTTTTCTTAAAGCTTGCAAAGATCATTTTAATAGTATAATAAAAAACACACTAAGTGATAGCTATTCTATCACACTCCTCAACATTTAAAATAATACTAATGAGATGTTATTATCTAAAATGCTAGAAAAAGGAAAATCACCTTGTGAAGCATATGTTGCATATAAATTTGCATCATTATTGCAATTTAAAGGAACAAAATGAAAAACAAAATTCATTTTAAAATTAAGAAGAAAGAAAATAATAGGATCCATTTTTTTCTACACACTGGCACTTTATTTTCTTCAAAGAATTTTGTGAAAGCTTAAGTATACTTAAGTTATCCCCATGGATCAAAATTTTGTCCATATGAAGCATGAAGTCTTTAATAACTTCCTTTACAGTAAAAAGACTAACTTTATTTGAGTAACATCCTAATGCCAAAAGAACCTTTCTTTATAATCCCATACGACTCCACCGATATAAGCTTTATTAGGTTAAGAAAATGAAGCATCCATATTTATCTTCACCTGGTTTGGAGGAGGATGCCAAAAAAAAAAATTTAGGTTTACGTGCCAATTAGCTTCCCATTTTCAAAACACATATTAAAATGCAACATTGATTTTTTTTCTAGAACAATTGCAACAATTACAGTTGCAGATTTTGGTAAATACCCATGCTTATAATAATTCCTTGATTTCCATGAATAGAAAATTATATAACAATATATTTGAGCCAACATATGATAAAATATGTAAAGTTTTTTTTTTTTCAAAATCTAAATTAACTATGCATATGATTGATAGGATGGTATATTTACTCCCCTTCTCTTCAAACAACAGAAAGCCTCCAACAATTTACTATAGTCCTCTGTGCGGTGTTGCTCGTAGCGGGCAATGTCCTCAGAATGTTGCTGCTCTTGTGCAACAACGTAAGCATCAAAGTGGGTCTCCCATTGATCAAACATTTCCACTAACTGATCAAACGGTGAGTGCTGTCAAAGAGGAGTAGGATCAAGAACAGTAGCAGGAGCGGGAGCCTCCTCCTCCTCAGCCCCTCGAGGTTCCTCATCCCCTGGGTGGAGACGAGTACTGTGAAGGGTATTGAAGGAACTGTTTGAGTAGAAGAGAGCTGAGAGCTGGGAGGTTGGGAGGAGCAGGATATTGAATTTAATATTTGGTTTCAAGGACATAGGCTATGAGGTGTCCTAAAGCCATATTGGGTTTCCTCTTATGACCTGGATCGCGGATTGTGGTTAAATGATCAATGTACCAAAAAATTAAGTCAACAATATTAAATTCTCGATGAGCCATGATGTAAAAAGAAGTCAGAGAAAGTAGAGGAGTGCTGTGGATTCGGTCCCCAGCTTTTAGAATAATGGAGGTTCGAAGGACATGCTGAATTGTCCTAACATATTTGACTAAAGAGCTAGTCCTCCAACATGAAAAGGTGCATTGGTTTGGTGAAGGAAATGATTTCCCGTTGACCAGTCAAAGTCAGGATCTGAGATGATTATATGCAGCTTATCCCCGCTTGTGGATAGCTGTAGAAGTTTAACACAGTCCTGATATGTTATTTCGATGGGGCGTCAATTCACATAGGAGGTTAGGGCTGTGAAGGTAGGACTTATGCGAAGATTTGCAAACAATTCACGAAGAAGCTCAGAATGAAAGGGGAAAGCGAAAGACAGAATGAAACAAAGAGAAGTGTGAGCGAAAAGATCCATTACCGGATACGAAAGGTGAACCGGATTGATGATTTTGGATACAGTTATCCCACATTCTTTATATTGATGGTAAGCAGCTTCATCTTCTGCCTCCCTAAAATGAGAGTCAATCCTAGCCCTCGAAGAACTCCCAAAAGTTTTTCGGACTTGCTTCCCACCAGCCATAGCAAGAGAGACTAGTAAGAAAACACAAGAGAAGAGGAGGTGTAAGGTGAAAAACATGGTTGGAATGGCCTGAATTTAAAGAAACGGCCATATCGTCCAGGCCAATCACTGAATCGTCTAGGACGATATGGGATAATAATTACGTACAAGCCGATTGGTCAAAAAGGCGGTCTGATGGGCCGGGTCTATCAGATATCGTCCAGGATGATTAGACACAGATGATCATCCCGAGGAGTATAGCCGGATGACCGTTGAAAAAGCAGATCGTCCGGGCCGATTAGGTGTATCGTACAGGATGATGCACAATAATTGATTATAGTGGCCAAAGTTAAAACATTTTAAATCTATGCCATGTGTATCGTCCAGGACCAACAGTGGATCGGCTAGGATGATTGTCCAATAATGGATCATCTAGGGCCAATTTTAAGGATTTAAATGTGCTGACACGTGGATCGTCCAGGACGAACTAGTGTATCAGCCAAGCCGATTACCATAAACTGCATCGGCCAGGATGAAATATGTTATCGGCCAAGACTATCATCATGATTGTAATAGAGTTCGATCTGATCGTTCAGGACGATAATTTATCGTCCAGGACAAAGAGTTATATAGCAAGCACAGAAAAGTTCAGCAGATGGAATTTTGAAGAAAATTTGTCCTATCGTCTAGGACGATATGAGAATCGGCCATGACGATGTGACAAGAGATTTGAATCCAAGGAAAAAGTTGATGATCAAAGCCCTCAAAAAAAATAAAAGACTCACAATACAAAGCTAAAAATAACAGAAAGGCAAAAAACTAAAAAGAAAACCGAAGAATTTTTTTTTTTGTTTTTGTTTAAACATTTTTTTTTGTTTTAGCAAAGTATCCATATGATAGATTTTTCAAACAATTCAATTTTAGAGATTCAAAAAATCAAAGAGTTAACAAGTCAAAATCTGAAAAAGGTAGAATATCCGATCTTGTTAATCCCTACCTCGGACTTCTTTCAGGGCAATAATCATCCTTTTAAAAACAAAAGGTCTAACTCAGAAAAACTTCATTGGGTAAAAAGAAGATTCAATCAAAACTTGGTTACAAAGAAAATACCTTATAAATAATATACCAAAGTAATATGTCTCAATCATGGAATTTTAAATCAAGCCTCTGAAAGCATCAAATAACCAATGAGTTCTCTAAGTTTTAAGAGTTCAGAAAAGAGATAATAGCTTGTATTTAGTGGGCTCATTTTATGCCTGTTGTATCTTTGTTTTGGGTCTTTGAGCATCTTGATTTTTTATACACATTTGTGTATATATATATTTTTCATTTCAAATTTGTTTCTTTGCCACTTTTCCTCTTAATTTTTTTTCAAGCTAAGTTCCCTTTAACAAAACCCTTAAAAGGAACCTTATTTAAGAGTATATCCTCCAAATATTAGAGAATTGGAGATCTCTCTCTAACATAGGGAAGAACAAGTCACAAAATAAAATCATAATCATGTGATAAATGCAATGGCAAGATTTCATTTAACTTGAAAGATATATAAGAACTTTGGATATTACGAAGAAAATAGATTATTGTAGCAAGACAAAAGAATCTTAATTTCAAAAACCAGTTGCTAATATGAGATAGACTTTTGTTTAGAAAAGAAAATTATGTTACTAAAGAGGTTAGAGGGAGGGAAACGATCAAAATGGTGTTTCTCCCTTTGACCGATTTAGATATGATAATCAATGGCTTTAAATCTCTAAAATCTAAAAGCTTAAAAAAAACTAGTCATATAGAAAACCAAACATAAAAGCAAAGCGAAAACAAAATAATCTAAAACACCAAAAAGCTAGCACACAACAAAAATAACACAAAACTAATTCAAAAATATTTCAATAAATTACGAAGCAGCAAGTTTAAGCAATTTATGAGCTACGAGCCTCCATATGTCCAATTATCCTATACTCTCATGAGGTCTTTGGTGAGAGCACCCCTGCAAAAACTCAACAACAGCCAGATTTAGAAACCCAAACTAGTTTGGGTCCCTTCTCAGGAAAAGTATAATATAATGCAGGTGTGGTATGCTGTGAATCATGTACCTTAGGTTTGCGTACCCAATGTGTACTATGATGAATGGTGCAAGTTTGTGACATGTGTCCTAGCATGCCACAAGAAAAACATCTAACTCCAGGAAAATGATTTCTTAAATGGTTTGAGTTATAATGCTTATTCCTAGGTCTTGGCTTTTGATCAAGAGTAGGCATCATCCAAGTTTTCTTAAGTGTAGACAATTCATTTTTAATCCTCAAGTTTGTATTTTTTAGAACATCATTCTCAACCCTCAAGCTTTTCTCTTTCTCTTTAGATTTCTTGAAATAAGATTGAAGAGTGGTGTGTGAAAATTTTAATGCTTCATTCTCATCAATTAATTCCGAGTGCTTTTTGTTCAAATCATCAAATTCATCAAGAAGAATCATATGATTAGAATCAATCGTTGAATGATCTTTAAGAATAACTTTATACTCTTTTTGTAAATTCACAAGTTCCAAATTTAAGTAAGCATGAGTATTCTTAAGTTTTTTGTATGATGCATGGATTTTCTCACAAATCTCAAACAATTCATCATAGGTTGGTTTACATACCTCTTCCTCCTCACTTTGCTCAAGATGATGTTCCCCCATTAATCCCAAGTTTGTTGTTTCTTCCTCTGGTTCAGTCTCAGAGGAATCAATATCAGATTCTGCCTAGAATGCCATTTGGACTCTCTTATTGTCCTTCCTAAACTTGAGTTTCTCCTCACCTTTTCTTTTTCTTTGCCTAGTGATCTTGAAGTGTAGGGACAATCGGCTTTCACATGTCCAGCGCTTCCCTGCATTCATAACAAACAACATTAGAGATCCTAGAATATTTTATGATCCTTACCTTTTCTCCAATGATGCTTTTGCTTCTTCCTTAGAAAGCTTTTGAATTGCCTTGTGATGAAGGAAACTTCATCTCTCTCAGACCTGAAAGAATTGGAGTCAGATTTGTGTTCCTTCAGTGCAACTGTTTTCTCCTTGTTCTTCTCACCTGCATCAAGATTTCTTTGATTCACCCCTTGCTCATAAGAAATGAGTGAGCCAAGTAAGTTATCAATAGAATAATTGTTCAAAACCTTAGATTCAGTGATTGCAGTGAGTTTAGCATCATATGATGAAGGCAAGCATCTCAAAATCTTATTTACTTTTTTCATAGTTTGAAAGTTCTCTTCCTAATGCATGCAATGAAGTGACTATATGTGTAAACCTAGTATACATGTCAGAAATATATTCATATAGTTTCATATGAAAAAGTTTGTAGTCATGCAAGAGAATATTCAAATGAGATTGTTTCACTTCATTGGTTACTTCATAAGTGATACATAACCTATCCCAAATCTCTTTACCAGTTGAACAAGTAGAAACACGTATGTAATTCTCAGATTTTAAAGCACAGAAAAAATATTTCAAATATTTTGCATTCAATTGGGCTAAATCTCTTTCATCGAAAGTCCATTCAGTAAAAGCAATTTCAGTTTTAACACCATTAATTTCACGAGAAGGTGGAGAATAACCTTCTTTGATAAGCATCCACATGCGATAATAAGTAGATTATAAAAACGTTGATATGCGAGTTTTCCAGAAATCAAAAAGTAGGTTATCGAACAGGGAGGTCGGGTAATAGAATACCCTTCCGTAGTGTTATGATTCCCAAAGTTAGTCATGGATCAAAATTCAAAAAGTTTTCAAACTAATTTTTATGAATCCCACTCTGATACAACTTGAAAGCTCGTTAGGGATGTTAAACCCTTATAGAACTGGTCCAAGCTAACCAAGAGGGGGGTGAATTGGTATTTTAAAAATTTTTTACACAAAGAAGTAAAAATCACATAAATCAAAATCACACTACAAAAATAAGTGTTGAAATTAAAGTGCGAAAGCAAAAAATAAGAACACAGAATTTTATAGTGGTTCGGCCAACTCGACCTACGTCCACTTCCCGGAGGCACCCTCCGAGTATTGCACTACACTCGTGACTCTCCTTTAGCCCCCACAGCTTGGCGGAGAAGCCTTTACAAAGAACCTCTTTTTGCCATCCCGACAAGGAAGAGAACCTATCCCCTTTTGCTTCCTCCTGAAGCTGGCAGAGAACCAAAATCAAATGCTGAATCCTTACCTATACTGACCCTTCCACGGACAAGGAACTTTAGACAAAGAAGAAGCAGAGCGATCCTTGAAGCAACCCTTGTGAATCCCCTCACAAGATCCTCTCTCTCTCTCTCTCTCTTCCTCTCCTTAAGCTCTTCTTAGGTCAAGGCAGCAGCAAAAGATTGTTCAAAAATGTTGAACAAGAGCTCTTAAATAGAAGAGCTTCAAAGGAGCTCATTAATTGTAAGTTGCCAACTATATCGTCCAGGCTGATATGGACATCATCCTAGCCGATCAGTACAAATCTTAGAAGATCGGCTAGAGCATCACCCTGAATGCAAATTGGATGATTTCAAAATTGGCTTAATCGTCCAGGCCGATCAGTTCAAATCAGAGGAAAATCATCCAGAGCATGGCCCTGAATTCAAGCTGGCCGATATTTATCGTCTAGAAGTAACTAAGATTTTTGAATAAATCATCCTGGCCGATCCTGATATCGTCCAGGCCAATATGATCGTATCAATCATCCTTAATTACTTCCTTAATTTATCTAATTAATTAAGACATAATTATGAATATCGTCCAGGCCAATCTAAGATCGTCATGGCCGATTTCCAAAAATACAGAATACCTATTATTTATGGCGGCAATTTCTTTCTGTTTTGAGCTTATCGTCCTGGCCGATGCACGTATCATCCAAGACAATCTGCTAATGATGGCTGCCTTAATTAAGAATCCTGAATAGAATCTCTGTTTTAAACTAGATCGTCTAGGCCGATACAAATATCGTCCTGGCCGATGTGAGTAAAAAAAGAAATTCTTAGTCTCTCAAGTGTGTGTGTGTATGATTATTTAGAATCAGTCTCTTTGAACATTACAAATAGATTCAGTAAGAGAAAAACTAAAGTACAGACTGACTCAACCCTAACCTATGAAAACTTGAACTGGCTTTGTTTGTTTGTCCGATCTTTGATTCCTGAAAAGTTAGAAGTAACAGACAGTCCAAGAGAATCAATAGAGTTTGTTAATCATCAAAACATAAGTCATGGAAATAGATTTACAACAGACATCACAAAAAGGAGGAGGGAAACTAGAAAAGAAATAAAGTAGAGAGTACCAAATAGAATCAAACTATAATAAGAAAAAGAAACAACACCAAAAAAAAATAAATTAAAAGAAAGATGGCCCATGATCATCTGAATGAGGAGGTGGTGGTTGTGATGGCTTCTAAAGGTAACTGGAAAGAGTGGCAAACTACTATCCGAACTAGACCATATCCTGGTCGTGCTAGTGCTGTTGGTGACCCACATAAGCATCAAAGAGAGCAACAACCTCAGCATGTTGCTGCTCTTGCATAGCAACATAGGTCTTAAACTGTGTCTCCCATTGGTCAAATTGCTCCACCAGTTGATCCCACTAAGAATACTGGTGGAGTGGAGTAGGTGGAGGAACTGGTGAAGGAGCTGCCTCCTCCTCAGCCCCCTTAGCTTCTTCATGCTCTAGGTGGAGATGAGTATTATAAAGAATGTGGAAGGAGTTGTTTGAGTAGAAGGCAGGCTAAAATTTTGGAGGGGCAAGATATTAGAGGTTATATTTAGATTCTAGGATATAGGCTATGATATGTCCTATGGAAAAATTGGGCTTCCTCCTATGTCCTGGATCTCAAACACTAGTCAGATACTCAATATATTAAAAAAATCAAATCAGCAGCATTAAATTCATGATAGGCCAAAATATAAAAAGTGGTGATTGAAAGGAGTGGAGTGATATGAGCATGATCACCAGCTTTTGGGAGAATAGAGGTGCGAAGGACATATTAGAATGTCCTAGCATCTTTGAGTAAGCTGTTAGATTCTCCAACATGAAAGGAAGCATTAGTGTTTCTTTGAAAGTTGTTGGCCAGAGCCCAGTCGTAGTCAGAATCAGAATACTGGGTGTGGAGTTTGTCTTCATGGTAGACAGTTATAGGAGCTCTTGACAATCCTGATAAGTGATTTAGATAGGTCGTCTATTCAGATAGGAATGAAGAATGGTGAAAGAGTAATTGATGCGAAAGCTAGAGAAGAACTCAAACAGTAACTCTGAATTAAATGGAACAGTAAGAGTGAGGAGGAAAGTTAGGTTAGTGACAGCAAATAGATCAAGGTTAAGATACAAAAGAATGTGTAGGTTGATAATTCATGATACATTGATCACGATAGTCTTGTACCTCTGATAGGCGGATTGATCGGCCGCCTCAGTGAAACAAGGGTCCAATTTTTCCTCGATGAGCATCTATAAGGCATGAGAGACCTCTTTCTGTTAGACTTATCAGGAAAATAGAGAGTGAGTAAGAGCACAAGAGGGTTTAAGATGGATTATGTGAGAAAATCTAATTAAGAGCCTCAGTTTAAAAAGAAATGGACCGATTATCCAAGATGATCGTAGAATCCTCTAGGATGATCGTAAAATCATCCAAGAAGATTACAGAATCATCCAGGATGATCAGGTGTAATAATTACGTTTGAGATGATTGGTCAAAAAGGTAGTAATATGGTCTAGGATGATCAAATATCATTTGAGATGGTAAGACACAGGCCATCATCCCAAGGAGTTATTTTAGATGACCGTTGAAAAAGCAGATCATCTGGGATGATTATGTAGATAATCCAGGATGATAACCAATAATTGAACGTACCAGCCAAATTAAAGTTGTGTTCCGAATTTTTCCACGTGGATCATCCTAGACGAATAGGTGTATCATCCAGGATGATCACCATTAATTGAGCAGAAATTATGAAGATTGTCCAGGATGAGGAGGATCATCTAAGACGATCATAAATAATTGAAATAAAAGACGATCAGATCATCCAGGATGATCAGAAGTAGAAGAGTCAAAACAATCATTAGATAGAATTGTAAGAGTGAATTTTAAGACGATCATAAAAAATGATAAAAATAAAATAAAAAAAATAAAAACATCAAAAGAACAAAAAAAAAGTTTTCTTTTTAATCAAAGCTTAAATATGATAAATTCTCAATGTGATTAAATTAAAAAATTTGTAAGAATTAATGAGTTAACATCTTTGAAATATAAAAAAATGGTAGAACAACAAATCCTATTAGTCCTAACTCAGACTTCTCGTAGGGGAAACCATCTTTTGGAAACAAAGATCTAAATAAAAAAAATAAATTGGATAAGAAAAAGAGATCCCTTTAAGACTTGGTTTTAGAAAAATATTTTATTGAATAATATATCAAAGAAATTAGTCATGGTCATCAATTCCAAAATCATGCATTGGAAAAATATCAAGTGACACATAAATTTTTCTAAGATTTGAAAATTTTAAAAGGGAAGAAGCTTGCTTTTTGTGGGCTCATTTTATGCCTCTTATCAATTTGTTTGGCACTCTTTACGTATCTTTTGATTTTTGAGACACTTTGAATATATATATATTTCAATTTGGCGTTAATGCGCATCTTGATTTTGACATCATTAGCCTTTTTTTCATTTATTTTTTGCAAGCTAGATCCCTTTTTCAAAATTCCTGCATATTCTTAGTTATGATTATATCTTACAGATATTAAAGAAGAAAAACTCACTCTCTAATATAAAGAAGAATGAATCACAAAATAAAATAAAAAATCATATGATAAAAGCAATGATAAGATTACAAAAAATCTGAGGTTAAAATAAAGATTTTAAATATTATATATAAGATAGATTAATGTAGCAAGACTGAAAATATCTCAATTGCAAAGTCCAGTTGTTAATTTGAGATAGATTTTTGTTTAGAAAAAAATTACACCACTAAAAGAAGTTAGAGAGAAGGAAACAATCAATGGTGTTTCCCCCTTTAACTTATATAGAGATGTCAAATATTTACTACAAATTATCAAAAACAAAAATAAGGCATAAGCTATCAATTCAACAGTGATTAAAAGAAAAATAAAATAATGAAGAAAATTAAATCAATAGAAGTGAAATAGATGAAAAAGTACAATAAAAATAAGTAAGGAAAAAACTATAAAAAGAAAATAACAAATAATAGATAAAAGATCAAAAATTTTTTAAGACTCAAGTTCATGCATTTATATCAATCACACCCAATCTGTTCCTTAAAGTGTTGAAAGTGTCAAAGGCATGTGGTTTAGTAAAGATGTCAGCCAGTTAATTCTTAGTTGCCACATGGTATCACTCAATGTCTCCTTTAGTCACATGATTTCTAATAAAGTGATGCCTTATGCCTATGTGCTTGGTCCTTGAATGTTGGATAGGATTCTTAGAAATACAGATGAAAATAGTGTTGTCATAATGGATTGAAATTGTGCCTACATGTAATCCTAAATTTAGAACTTACTACTTCAACCAAATGACTTGGACCACACAACTCCCAATTGCAATATACTCAGACTCAACAGTGAAAAGTGCATTAGAGTTTTTCTTTCTATTAGATAAGGAGACTAAAGACTATCCTATGAATTGGTAAGTCCCAGAAGTTCTATTTCTTTCCACCTTATATCCTACAAAATCAGAATCAGAATATCCAATAATCTAAAAAGAAGTGTTGTTCCTAGGATACCAAATTCCTAAGTTTTGGGTCCCGAAGAGATATCAAAGAATTCTCTTAATTGTAGTAAGGTTGGATAATTTAGGATCAGCTTGAAATCTAGCACAAAGACAAACACTAAACATTATATCAGGTCAGCTAACAGTTAGGTAAAGTAAGGATCCAATCATCCCTCTGTACTTCTTTTGTTCAACAAATTTTTCATTTGAGACCTTATCCAACTAAATACTGGAGGTCATGGGATTATTAATTGGCTTGGATTTATTTATTTCATACTTATTTAAGATGTATTTTATGTACTTTGATTGATTTAAAAAGGTTTCATCATTCAGTTGTCTTATGCTAAACCCCAAAAAGTAGGACAACTCTCCCATCATACTCATCTCAAATTCCATACTCATTATTTTAAAAAATTCTTCACATAGCCTTTTATCAAAAAATCCAAAAAGTATATCATCGACGTAGATATGAAAATTGAGTAATTCATCTCCTACTTTGCTCAAAAAAAAAAAAAGGGTGGTGTCTATGCTCCCCTCTTGTAAGAATGTGCTAAGCCTCTCATGTTAAGCTCTAGGTGCATGATTTAATTCATATAAGGTCTTTTTTAATTTAAAAGCTTGAATTAGAAATTGAAAACTCTCAGAAACTAAGGTTGCTCTATAAATGCATCCTCTTTTATTACCCCATTTAAAAAGGCACTCTTAACATCCATTTGGAAAAGCTTAAATCCCTTATATCCGACAAAGGCTAGTAGGACTCTAATGGCTTCCAATTTAGCTATAGGGGCAAAGGTTTCCTCAAAATAAATCCCTTCTATTTGGTTGTGCCCTTTAGCCACCAATCTTGCCTTATTCCTAATCACCACACCAAAATCATTCATTTTATTCTTAAAGACCCATTTGGTTCCAACTACACTTTGTCCCTTTGGTCTTTCTACAAACTCCCAAACATCATTTCTAATAAATTGGTTTAATTCCACTTGTATGGCTAAGATCCAAAACTCATCAGAAAGGGATTGATTGATGTTATTGGGTTTAGTTATTGAGATAAAGGCAGAGTAGTTCACATTCTTCTTAAGTCCATGCCTAGTCCTAACACCTTCAGAAGGGTATCCTATGATTAGTTCTTTAAGATGACACAATGAATATCTCCAATCCCTAGGAAAGGTGTGTGTAGGTTAAACCCTTTCCTCCGAATTTGAATTTTCTACTCCTTGGGTAATCTCACCTACTCCTTAAGTTTTTGGGGCTCAATCATCTTCTACAAATTTTCAATCCCTTAGGTAATCATTCCAACTTCATCTTTATCCTCAACTTTAGACTTCTTTGGTCTAGATTCATCAAACTTTGCACGAGTAGTCTACTCCACCACAAAAGTTCTCTTATTAAGCACCCTAAAGGATTTTCCCATACTTGAGTATCCTAAGAAGACCGTTTCATCAAATTTCTGGTTAAATTTTCCTAAGTGTGAATTCCCATTATTAAGAATAAAAACCATATAGGTAAAGATATGGAGGTTGGAAAGGTTGGGTGTCCTACCCTTAAGGATCATATAGGGTGTCTTATTGAAGTTTGGCTCTGACATTCACTCTATTCAACACATAATAAATTGTGTTTACTACTTTAGCTCAAAAATACATTGGAAGTGAATACTCAGCAATTATAGTTATAGTAGCTTTAACAAAGGTACAGTTCTTTCTTTTAGCAACCCCATTCTACTGAGGGATCCTAAGAGCTGAGAAGTTATGACTAATCCCCTTATCCTCACAGAAGTCTCCAAATTTCTCATTTTCAAACTCTCCCCCATGGTTACTACTGATGGTCAAAATCTCACAACCTAGCTTTTTCTGAATCCGAGTAAAGAAGAATCTAAACTCATCAAAAGAATCATTCTTATGTGACAAAAATCTAATCCAAGTAAACCTTGAGTAGTAATCTACAATCACAAAACTATAAACTTTTCCCCTTAAGTTGGAAGAACTAATGGGTCCAAAAAAATCCATGTGAAGGACTTTTAAAGGTCTAGAGGTGCTAATATCCTTAATGGAGTAAAAAGAGGATTGCACTTGCTTCCCTAGTTGGCAGGCATCACAAAGGTGATCTTTAGAGAACTTAAGCTTGGGGACACCTCTAAGTAGGTCTTTTGGGGTCACTCTCCTAAGGGTTTTCATATTAGCATGACATAACCTCTTGTGTCATAACCATGAATCATTAACAATAGTTTTAAGTAAAATGAATTAGCATATTTAATATTATTTAAGTCAAGCAAGTAGATATTGTTGATCCACTTCTCCTACAAAAGAGTGTTGATATTTAAGCTTTAAATGCAAGTATTTGTTAAGAATTTTTTGATGAATCCCTTATCAATAATCTGACTTATGCTGAGCAAGTTATGATTCAGTTCATTTATAAAAAAAATATTTTCAATCAAAAGGTTCTTGGAGTTTCTGATTAAACCTATGCCCACCACTTTCTTCATGGTGTTGTCTCCAAGGGTAACCTTGCCTCCAACTCTGGCCTTTAGCAAAATGAATTGGATAGCATCTCCAATCATGAGTCATGAGCATCTGGTGTCTAGGTACCACATGCTCTCACGAGGCCTTTTTGTGAGAGCAATCCTACAAAATCATCAAACGTCAGATTTAGGAGCCCAAACATATTTGGGTCCCTTCTTATGGAAATAAGAATGCAATGCATGTATGTTATGCTCTGAATCATGCAATTTGGGTCTCCACACCCAATGTGTACTATAGTTAATAGTGCAAGTGTGTGAGATATGTCCTAACATGCCACATGAAAAATATCTAACACTAGGAAAATGTTTTACTAATCTACTCGGGTGGTGATACTTCTTTTCAATGTTATGTGATGCATGCAATATTGATTTGTTATTTTCAAAACCTTTAAGATTCTCTAATTTTTTAAACTCTCTTTCTAACTCAACATGAGATGACTTTAAGGAATCATGTGCATCAGATAATTAAATATTCTTTTTTTTTAATGCATCAAACTCATCAAGTAGTGACATATGATTGCAATCAATTGTAGAGTGATATTTAAATATAATTTTATGCTCTTTTTAGAAATTTAAAATCTCTAATTTCAAACTAGCATGTGATTTCTTAAGTTTTCTATATGATGTATGAATTTGTTCATAAACTTCAAGTAGTTGCTCGTAGATTAATTTACATACCTCTTATTGGTCACTTTTACCAAGATGATCGTCAGCCATCAAGCATAAGTTTATTGTCTCCTCTTCAACGTCAATCTCAGAGGAGTACGATGTAGAATCCACCCAAAATACCTTTTGGAACCTCTTGTTGTCCTTTTTGAACTTGGGTTTCTCCTCACCCTTCTACTTGCTTGAGTGAGTTTTAAGTGTAGGATAATCTGCTATAACGAGTCCCGGCTTCCTATATTTAAAACAAATTATATCATTAGAATTCTTAAAATTTTTTCTACCCTTACCTTTATTACACTTCTGATGGTTCTTATGTTTCTTCCTTAGAAAGCTTTTGAATTTCCATGTGATTAAGGAAACATCATCGCTTTTAGACAAGGAAGAGACAGTGTTCGCGTCATTAGCCTTCAGCACCATTATTTTCTCCTTCTTTTTCTCACCTGCATTAAGGTTTCTTTCATTCACTCCTTGCTCATAAGCAATGAGTTATCAAAGTTATTTATCAATCAAATAGGTATTTAAATCTTTATATTTAAAATTTACAGTAATTTTAGCATCAAAGGAAGAAGGCAAACATATCAAAATTTTATTAACCTTTTCATAATTTGTGAGTTCTCCTCCTAAAGCATACAATGAGATGACAATTTAAGTAAATCTAGTAGACATGTCAGAAATTGATTCATTAGATTTTATACAAAAAAAATTCATAGTCATGCAATAAAATATTCATCCTTGGTTGTTTGACTTTTTTGGTTCTTTCATAAGTGATACACAATTTATCCCAAATTTATATACCATTAGTACAAGTTGAAACACACATATAATCTTTAGATTTTAAATCACATTAATAATAGTTCAAACATTTTGCATTAAGTTGTGCTAAATCCCTATTATCAAGACTCCATACAGTGAAAGGAAGAGGAATAGTTATGCCATTAATTTTACCATTCGGAGGTGCATAACTAGCTTTAACAAGCAACCACATACGATAGTCAAATGATTATAAAAATATAGGCATGGAAGTTTTCCAAAAATCTAAAGGAATATAGTCAAACAAAGGTTGTCGGGTAATAGAATACACTTCCGCAATATTAAGATTATCGGAGTTAGCCAAGGATCGAAATTCAAAAGTTTTCAAAAACTAGATTTTATGAATCCCACTCTAATGTCACTTGAAAGTTTGTTAGGGAAGTTAAGCCTTTATGAACTAGCCTAAGGCTAACAAAGAGGGGGGGGGGGTGAATTGGTATTTTAAGAAATATTTCAATCAAAATCACAAACTCAAAC
The DNA here is from genome assembly GCF_001605985.2 of Dendrobium catenatum. Lineage (NCBI taxonomy): Eukaryota > Viridiplantae > Streptophyta > Magnoliopsida > Asparagales > Orchidaceae > Dendrobium > Dendrobium catenatum. The sequence goes on from NW_021319561.1 coordinate 349,955, forward strand.
CAAACTAAAATTCACCAAAAAGAAATTTAAAGTGAAGAAATTAAATGCGGAAAAAGAAGTAATAAATAACACAAAAATTTATAGTGATTCAGTCAACACAACCTACGTCCATCCCTTGGAGGCGCCCTCTAGCTATTGCACTAAACTTAGTGACTCTCCTTTTGCTCCCATAGCAAGGCAAAGAATCCTTTACAAAACCTCCTTTCCACTGACACTGGTGAGGTAGAGAACCCGACTCCTTTTACTTCCTCCTAAAGCATGCAGAGAACCTTGATTGATTGTTAAAGTTGAACTCTCTCGAACCTCCAAGAATAAGGGATGATGATAGGAGAAGACAACTTGGATCCTTGATTGGAGCAACCTTTGTAAAATCCCTCATAAACTCCCCCTCATAAGATCCTCTCTCTCTCTTTCTCTCTCTCTCTCTCCTTTTCTCTCCCTCTCCTTAAGGCTCTCACAGATCAAGACAATAATAAAAGATGATCTCTTGGGTAGAACAAGTGGTCTTCAATTAAAGAGCTTCAAAATATCTCTTTATTGCAATAAACTGACATTATTGTCTAGGATGATATAATTATCATCATGTACGATCAATACAAATTAAGCTTAATCAGCTAGGATGATTTGGGATGATTAAAAGGTTTTTGTTCATATCGTCCAAGATGATAGGATATCAACCTTTACAATTAGTACAAGTCTTTGAATATCATCCAGAATATCACACTGAATGGATGTCTGGATGATGGAAAACTAACCTAATCGTCCAGGTTGATCCTGCGATCGACCTGGATGATTAGTTTAATTCACTGCATATCATCCAGAGCATCGCTCTGAATAGAAGCTGGCTAATGTTTGATCATCCATGAAAAATGAAGGTTTTTGAACTGATCATCCCAGCCAATCATGAGATCATCCAAGATGATATGATCCAACAATCAAATCTTAATTGCTTTCCTTAATTACTATATTAATTTAGGCATAATTATACTTCATCATCAAGGATGATGTCTTGGATGATGTCCAAAAATAAAATCTACCTAAATAGAACTGGTAGCTGATTCTTTCTGATTTGAGCCTATCATCTCGGCTGAGACGAATATCATCCAGGATGATGAGCTTAATGATGGCTACCTTAAGCAGGATGCCCTAATTAGGGTTTCTACTTTTAACTGATTATCTAACCTGATTTATGAATCGTCCCAGATGATGTGACCAAAAATAGTAAACTCTAAAAATAGTCAAAAAATTTCCCCCAAGTGTGTATGTGCAAGGTTACTTAGCATCAGGAACCGTATCTTTTATAATTAAATCAAGAAAAAGAAAATATTACAAACTGACTAAGACCTACTCTACCTAATCTTGAGCTGATTCAAATTGCAATTTTGATCTTATGGACCTAAAAATTTAGTAGGCAAGGGAGTCATAGAGAAGTAGAAGTATTTGCTATCATCAAAATTCTTTTCCCTAAAATTAGATTCATAACAGTCAAAATAAAATTTTAAAAGGAAGCAATTTATTATAAATGAAGGAGTATTATTAAATTACAAGAAAGTCTCAATAGTATTAGGTAAATTTAAATATTTGATGATGGAGAATGAATTTAAAAGCTTGAAACCTTTAAGCTACAAAGCTAGGATTAAAAAAGTTATTGGGAAATTTTATTTGGAGCATCGCCTTTAGATGGTTAGGAAATTTATGCTAATAAGTGTTATAGTTCCATTTCTCTTCCTGCAACTCTTATTAATAATGGCTCTATTAAAATTTTGAATGTTTCTCTGGTGGTTGATAAAGTAAGTTTAAATTTGAATAAGGTAACTGAGGATTTTCCATAGAATCAAGAAGGCCTTCTAATGGAATATGGATATATTAAATTGACTACCTCAAGAGTATAATAATCTACCTACAGTTGCCACTAAATGGGAGGACAGATTATCATCTGCTTGGACAAGAAAGACAAATATCAAAATTGATAATTTGGTGATGGGTTCATGTCTTACAGAGGAGGGGATGGCTATAATACAAAATGTTGAAAGAGTGGTATAGAATACAAAGAAATAAGAAAATGGGCTTATTGTCAAAGTGTTTTATGATTATATTTCTTTTCAGTTGATATGTTTTGAATTGAGAACAAAGTGGACTCGATTTGGGAAATTCCATATAACTTGATTGGGTCTTGAATGGGTGCTGTTCTCATTTGATAATTCAACACTTATGGAGTCTATTCTAACGGGAGGATCGTGGTATATTGAGGTTATTTTATTGGTATTGATAAATGGTCACCATGTTCTCTCCTTCTTTACTTATAGGGCTTTCTGCTCCAATGTGGATTAGAATGCCCAATCTGCCTTTGTAATGTTGGGATGAGATTAATATTTGTAGGATAGCTTCCCAAGTTGGCAATGAAAGTTCATTAGGGATGTTAGGCCCTTATGAACTGGCCCAAGGCTAAATAAAAGAGAGGAGAATTGGTAAAAACTAACACAAAACTCAAACCAATATCACCACAAAGAAATCAATGATGCTGAAATTAAATGCGGAAGTAATAAAGGAAAAAACACACCAGATTTATAGTGGTTCAGTAAAACCTTGACCTACGTCTACTCCTTGGAGGCACCCTCCAAGTATTGCACTAAACTAAGTGTCTCTCCTTTAGTCCCCACTACTAGGCAGAGAAGCCCTTACAAAATCACTTCCACATTTCCTGATGCGATGGAATCGTTGGGTCCTTTCACACCAAAGAGATATTCTTCTTTGGTGAACTTCCGTTGAGACAAGCCTTGAATTATATGGTATTAAGGTGCAAGCCTGCCGGAGCAACTGTGTGGAATCCCCCTCTACACTCCCTTGAGTCCCCCCTCATAAGATCTTCTCCCTCTCTCAGACTTCACCCGTTCCACACTCCCTTTCAAGCTTTCTCTTCAAGTTTCCCCCAAAAGAACTAAGCTACAATGGTTGTCAAAGACACTTACCAAGTGTCATGTCAAAGCTTAAATAGAAGATCTCAAAATGAGCTCATTAATCTATGTTACCGACTTTATCTTCCAGGATGATACTAATATCGTCATATACGATCAGTGCAAAATAAGCCCAATCAGTTAGAATGATTTGAGACGATAAGAAGAAATTTGTTCGTATCGTCCAAGATGATCCTGCGATCGTTCAGGATGATTAGATCATCCAATCAAGTCATAATTGCTTTCCTTAAATGCTAGATTTATTTTGGAAAAAATGTCCTGGATCATCAAGGACAAAATTTTATAGTCCTGGATGATCCCCTGGATGATGTCAAAAAATAAGTAATTCCTAAATAGATCTGGCGACAGATTCTTTCTATTTTGAGCATATCATCCTGGCCGATACAAAATCGTCAAGGACAATGTTTTTGCATAATGATAGCTACTTTAATGAGGATGCCCTAATCAGGGTTTCTGCTTTTGAACCGATCGTCCAGGACGATATAAATATCATTCCGAATGATGTTTCCAAAAATAGTAAACATTGGGGAAAAGTCAGAGAATCTTCCAAGTTACAAAGCATGAAGAGCCACACCACATACAATAGACTCAAGAAAGAAAAAGGTTTACAAATTGACTTAGACCTAGTCTACCCAATCTTGAGCTAGTTCCAAATTACATTATGATCTTGTGGACCTGCAATGTCAGTAAATAAGGCAATCATAGAGAAATAAGAGTATTTGAAATAAGAGTGTTTTCTATCATCAAAATCATAAACCATGAAAACAGATCCACAATAGGCAAACTATATTTCTTAGGAAACATGCTTCAATGGGGAAGAAGGGAGTTTGCTAGAGTTTTTTTTTTTGGTCCCATTAGACAAAAAACTTCCCTAAGGTTTTTGGGTAGAAGGAATTGAAGGAAGGTTCTTTCAAAAAATTGAATATGAAGGAATTTCAAAGCTTTGTTTTGAATGTGGTAAAATTGCTCATGTTAAAGTGGATTGTCTGGATGTCAAGGTGGAGGTGGAAAAGGTTATTATGGATCTTGCTTTACTCAGAAATAATGAAATTCTTATGGACAAAGTAGATGATGCTAATAAAGTTAATGTTAATAAGGATACTGAATATGGGATATGGTTACATGTTAGTTATGGCAAGAAAAGATTCAAACATGTTGATTTAAGGTGAAAGAAACAAAATGGAGTTTCTGTAGCTAACAAGAAAGTATTTTTTTTGCAAAGAAAAATCTGCTTATACAGGATAATAGATTTTATAGTTGGTACTGAGGGGACATTTGAGACATCTAAGTTGGTAGAGAGTGCTTTTGATGAAGGGGTTGGGGTGTTTGGTAAGGAGGTGGTTTTGGAGGAGTTTAATAGGTTGGTGGTGTGGCTGATTGTTCTTCTTCAGGGAGTAAAGTTAAGCTTCGTAAAGAACTTAAATCACTGGGTTCAGGTAATATTATTACTTGTAACAGGAAGAATGATGGTTGTAAGAGTAAGACAAATGGGGGTCCATACCCATTGATTAATTAATGGCTTCTTTTGCATTTTGGAACTATAGAGGGGCAGAGAAGGAGGCCTCTCTTTATCTTAAGGAGTTTGTTAAAGATAATGATGCTCTTTTTGTTGGTCTTGTGGAAATAAAGGTTACTTTTATGGATAAAGTGCATATTCTCAAATTTTTTGGCAAGAATTAGGAATTCTTTATGGTCCCTTCAGATACACTTTATAGTGGATTAATGGTTTTATGGAGATTGGATTTAGCTTCTTTCTTTGTGGTTGAAGTTTCTTTTCAATTTATTATTGGCAAAAAGAATGTGAATAATACAGGAAGTTAGTTTGTTTCAGAAGTGTACGGGAGTAGAGATACTCAGAAAATAAGAGCTTTATGGGATTTTTTTGGAGTTGTATTCTCCAAAAAATCTTCCTTCAGTAAAAGGAGGAGATTTCAATTATGTAATGTCAAAATTTGTATTATCTCAAGGTTTAAAAGATATGAAGATGCTTATGAATAATAATGACTATCATGAGGTTGGGTTTTCTGGTCCTAAATTTACATGGTGCAACAATAAATCAGGTGGAGCTCGCATTCTGGAAAGACTTGATAGATGCTTAATAAATTATATGGCTATGAATTCTATTCACCTAGCTCTTATGAGACATCTTTCTATAGTAGCTTTATATCATTATTATATTGTTTTGGAGGTTTTTAAACCTTATAGTTTATATTGTAGAGGTATTCATTATGAGGATTTTTCGTCTTCTTATCATGGGGCTTCTGCTATTATTGCTAAATCATGGAAGAGTTGTGGCGAAAATGATCCTGCACTTTTACTGAATTTAAAATTAAAAAGGATTTTAAGGGCTTTATTTTTTTGGAGTAAAGCCAAGTTTAAGAGTCTTAATTGTTGTAAATTTGGTTTCATGGATTATGCTTTGATGATTAGAAAACACTATTGCTTCTTTTCGACGGCCTTTTACTACTAACTTTTTCAGGATTCAAAGATCGGGCGGAAATCAGAATCAACTCAAGACTGGATAGATTAGGGTTGAGTCAGTCTGTAGTTTTCTTTTTTCCCTTTCTTGAGTCAATTGTAAATGTTTGAAGTGACTGATGTTAAGTAACCCTACACATACACACTTAAGAGATTTAGATTTTCTATTTTACTCACATCATCTCGGACGATATTTATATTGGCCTTGACGATCGAGTTCAAAATAGAAATTCTAATCTGGATTTCTTTGTTAAGACAGCCGTAATTAACTGATCATCCTAGAAAATACATTTATCGGACACGATGATATACTCAAAACAAAAAGAAATAGTCACTATGATCAATTTAAATATTCTGTATTTTTGGAAATTGGCCAGGACGATCGTGAGATCGGCCTGGACTATTTGGAACAATTATGCCTAAATTGATCCAGCAATCAAGGAAGCAATTAAGGAAGATTAATATGATCACATCATCCTGGAAGATCTAAGGATCGGCCGGGATGATATACTCAAAAATCATCAGTTGCTCCTGGAAGAAAAATATCGGCCAGCAAAAATTCAGGGCGATGTTCTTGCCGATGTTGATCGGACAGTTTGAATTCAGGGCGATGCTCTGGACGTTTTATCTCTGATTTGAACTAATCATCCGGGACGATCAACCCAATTTTTAATCGTCCAGATCATTTTCAGGGCGATGTTCTGGCCGATCATCTGTGATTTGAACTGATCGTACAGGACGATATGATGATCATCCTGGACGATAAAGTCGGCAACTTGCAATTATTATGCTCCTTTGAAGCTCTTCTATTTACGAGCTCTTGTTCAACATTTTTGAACATCCTTGGCTGCTGTTTTGACCTGAGAAAACCTAAAGGAGAGAGAGAGAGAGAGAGGGGGAGAGAGAGAGGATCTTGTGAGAGGGAGCTTGTGAGAGAGTTCACAAGGGTTTATCCAAGCATTATTCCACTTCTTCTTCCCTAGAGTCTTTTGTCCTTGGAAGGGTTGCGAGAGGTAAGCTTTAGTGGTCGATCAAGGTTCTCTGCCTGCTTCAGGAGGAAGAAAAAGGAGTGGGGTTCTCTTCCTTATCGGGGGTGGCAAAAAGGAGGCTTTTTTGTAAGAGCTTCTCCGCCTAGCTGTGGGGGCTAAAAGAGAGTCACGTTGGTAGTGCAATACTCATAGGGCACGTCCGGGGAGTGGACGTATGTCAAGTTGACCGAACCACTATAAACCCTTGTGTTCTTTTTACTGCTTCTGCACTTTAATTTTCCTCACTTGTTTTTCTGTGGTGACTTTGGTTTGAGATATTATTCTTTTTGTTTAAAGAATTTTTTTTAATACCAATTCACCCCCCCCTCTTGGTTAGCCTCGGGACTAGTTAATAGGGCCTAACATCCCTAACGAACTTTAAAGTGGTATTAGAGCGAGATTCATAAAAACTGAGTTTGAAAACTTTTTGAATTTTGATCCAAAGCTAACTTTGGGAATCGTAATACAACTGAAGGATATTCTATTACACAACCTCCTTTGTTTGAAAACCTTCCTTTTAGTTTTTTGGAAAACCCGCATGTCTACTTTTCTGCAATCAACTGATTATCGCAAAAAATTGAAGTTGCTTTTACTGAATGGACTTTCGATGAAAGGGATTTAGCTCAATTAAATGCGAAGTGTTTGAATTATTTTTTCTATGCTTTAAAATCTGAAGATTACATGCATGTTTCTACTTGCTCTACTGGAAAAGAGATTTGGGATAGTTTGTGCATTACTTATGAAGGAACCAATGAAGTGAAACAATCTCGTTTGAATATTCTCTTGCATGACTACGAACTTTTTTGTATGAAACCTTCTGAATCAATTTTTGATATGTATACAAGGTTTACTCAAATTGTAACTTCTTTGCATGCCTTAGGAAGAGAACTTTTAAACTATGAAAAGTGAACAAAATTTTAAGATGCTTTCCTTCCTCTTTTGATGCTAAAATCACTGCAGTCACTGAATCTAAGGATTTAAACACATATTCGATTGATAACTTGCTTGGCTCACTCATTGTTTACGGGCAAGGGGTGAATCAAAGAAATCTCGATGCAGGTGAAAAAAGAAAGGAGAAAACAGTGTCAGTGATGGCACACAAATCGAACGCGGACACTTTCGGGTCTTAAAGCAATGACTTCGCCTTAATCACAAGGTAATTCAAATTTTTTCTAAGGAAGAAGCAAAAGCGTCATCAAAATTGGAGAAAAGGTAAGGATAATAAATATTCTAAAGGATCATCTGATGTAGTTTGTTATTAATGCAGGAAGCCCGGACACGTGAATGCTAATTGCCCTACACTTAAGACGCACACAAGTAAGGAAGAGAGTGAGGAGAAATCCAAGTTTAGAAAAGACAAAAAAAGACTTCAAAAGGTATTTTGGGCAGATTCTGCATTGGATTCATCGGAGACGGAACCAGAAGTTGAGACAACAAACTTGTGCTTAATGGGAGACGACCATCTTGATCAAGAAGAGGTATGTGAACTTTCCTACGATCAACTCCTTGAAGTTTCTGAAAAAATTCATGCATCATATATGAAACTTAAGAAAACAAAAGCTAGCTTGAAATTGGAATATTATAATTTACAAAAAGAGCTTGGAATTTTGACTAAAGATCACTCAAAAATTGATTCAAATGATATGGATCTACTTGATGAATTTGATGAGTTAAATAAAAAGCATTGTGAATTAATTGAAGAACATGATTCACTAAAAACTTTACACACCTCATTTGAATATGATTTTAAGAAATCTAAAGAGATAGACAAGAATTTGAGGATTGAGAATGAGGTCTTAAAAAGTACTAACATGAGGATTCAAAATAAATTGGAAACATGTAAGAAAACTCGGATGACACCCACACTTGATCAAAAGCTAAAACCTTAGAAGAGCCATTATAACTCAAATTATTTAAGAAATCCATTTCCTGGAGTTAGATGTTTTTCATGTGGCATGCTAGGACACATCTCATACACTTGTACATTTCACCATAGTACACATTGGATGAGAAGACCTAAGGTGCATGATCCACAGCATACCACACATGTATTGCATTTTAGTTTTCATAAGAAGGGACCCAAACCTGTTTGGGTTCCTATATTTGACATTTGATGATCTTGTAGGTGGGCTCTCACAAAAGGCCTCATGAGAGTATGTGGTACCTGGATAGTGGATGCTCTCGACATATGACTGGTGATGCCAATCAATTTGTTTCGCTGGAGTCCATGACTGGAGGTAAGGTTACTCTTGGAGACAACACCACCAGGAAGGTGTTAGGCTCAGGTATAATTGGTAATTCTAATAACCTTATTATTGAAAATGTTTTGCTTGTATATGGATTAAAGCACAACTTGCTCAGCATCAGTCAACTCTATGACAAGGGCTTCATCAGACAATTCTTTGCAAATTCATGCATTGTAAGTTTAAGTAACAACACTATTTTGCAGGGAAAAAGGATCAACAACGTATACATGCTTGATTTAAATAACATAGAATGCACTGCATCTTTTTACTTAAAAATAGCTGTTGATGATTCATGGTTGTGGCACAGAAGATTATGTCATGCAAGTATGAAAACCCTTAGGAAAGTGACCCAAAAACACCTAGTTAGAGGTGTCACCAAACTCAAGTTTTTAAAAGACCACATTTGTGATGCCTGCCAACTAGGAAAGCAAGTCCACTCTACCTTTCACCCCACTAAGGAAATTAGCACCTCTAGACCTT
>NW_021319561.1:359261-369567 GCF_001605985.2 Dendrobium catenatum
AAGCTAAGCCAATTAATACTCCCATGACTTCTAGTGTCCGTTGGATAAGGACCCAAGTGGTAAGTCTGTTTAGCTGAAGAAGTACAGAGGCATAATTGGATCCTTACTTTACCTAAATGCTAGCTGACCTGATATTATGTTTAGTGTTTGCCTTTGTGTTAGGTTTCAAGCTGACCCCAAGGAGTCCCACCTGACTGCAGTTAAGAGAATTTTTAGATACCTTTCGGAGACCCAAAGCTTAGGGATTTGGTATCCAAGGCATAACACTTCTTTTGAGATTATTGGATTTTCTGACTCTAATTTTGCAGGATGCAAGGTGGATAGAAAATGCACTTCAGGAACTTGTCGATTTATAGGACAATCTTTGGTCTCATGGTCTAGTAGAAAGCAAAACTCTATTGCACTTTCCACTGCTGAAGCTGAGTACATTGCTCTTGGAAGTTGTGTGGCCCAAGTCCTTTGGTTGAAACAACAGGTATTGGATTTAGGATTACCTTTAGGCACCATCTCAATTTTTTGTTACAACACTAGTGACATATGCATCTCTAAGAATCCGATCCAATATTCAAGGACTAAGCACATTGACATTAGGCATCACTTTATTAGAGATCATGTGACCAAGGGAGACATTGATTTACACCATGTGACAACTGAAAATCAACTAGCTGACATCTTTACTAAACCACTGGCCTTCGACACTTTCAGCTCTTTAAGGACCATATTAGGTGTGATTGACATAAATGCATGAACTTGATCTTTTGCTTGCTTTTTTTTGTTTTTGTTCTTTTTGATTTCCTTTATTTGCTTTTCTTTTTTCTGCTCTTTGTTTTCTTTTTTTCTCTTTGCCTTACTTTTTTAGTTTTTGTTTGGTTTGTTTTACTTTCATTTGATTTCCAAAATCATCGCTGAATTGATATCGCATGCCTTGTCCTTGCTTTTGAAAATTTGTAGTCAATGTTTTACATCTCTTAATCTATTAGATGGTAAAAATATGCCGTTGAATGTGTCTCTTTCTCTAACCTATTTTAGTGGCACAATTTTCTTTTCTAATAAAAAATCTATTTCAAATTAACAATTTTGTATGAAATTAATATCTTTTCTAACCTTGCTAAAGCAAATCTATCTTGTATTTATAAAGATTAAAGTTTTTTTATCACATCAAGATTCCTCGTTACTCTTATCACTGGTTATTGATTCTGTTTTGTGAATTGTTCTTCTCTATGTTAGAGAGAGAGCTTCTATTCTCTAATATCTAAAATATATACTCACAACTAAGAATCCTTTTAAGAGATTGTAAAAGAGAATGGAGCTTACAAAAATAAAAAAAATTGGTCAATGATGCCCACAAAAGATGCACAAAGACGTCAAATTGGAAAAAAAAAATATGCAAAGCGCCATTCAATTGAAAAGAGGCATAAAATGAGCCCACCAAAAGAAAGCTCTCCTTTTCTTTCAAATCTTTTAAAACTTAGAAGGTTTCATATATCAAAAGCTTAATTTCAAGTGTTTTGTGATTATGAAAAATTTACTTTGGTACATTACTCTATAAAATATTTTTTCAGAAACCAAGTGATGAATGGATCCTTTTTCTCATATCCAATTAAATTTTTGAGTTAGGTCATTGATTTCAAAAGATTATTTTATCCTAAAAGAAAGTCCGAGCTAAGGGCAACCATGATCGGATATTATACTATTTTATGGATTTTTTTTATGTTGATTCATTAGCTTACAATTTTTTAAAATCAATCAGATGGAATTTTACATAATGTTCATTCCTTGGTTAAAAAAAAAGGGGGTATTTTGATTGCTCTGTTTCTTAGTTTCCTCCTCATTTTTGAGATGTCAAAAGGGGGAGAGGAGTCTTTTGTATGCTTGCACTTTCGATTCCATGTTTTACACTACTATTTTTGAAATAATTGTCAAAGTGTTTGCCATCATCAAAAAGGGGGAGATTGTTATAAATTCGGTTTCATGGATTATGTTTTGATGATTAGCAAACACTCTTATTTCTTTTCAACTACCTTTTACTACTGACTTTTTTAGGATTCAAAGATCGGACGGAAATCAGAATCAGCTCAAGACTTGGTAGATTAGGGTAGAGTCTGTCTGTAATTTTCTTTTTTCCCTTTTCTTTAGTCAATTGTAAATATTTGAAGTGACTGATGTAAAGTAATCCTACACACATACTTCAGAGATTTAGAATTTCTATTTTTACTCACATCATCCCGGACGATATTTATATCGGCATGGACGATCGAGTTCAAAACAAAAATTCTAATCAGGATTTCTTAGTTAAGGCAGCCGTAATTAACTGATCGTCCTGGATGATACATTTATCAGACAGGACAATATGCTCAAAACAGAAAGAAATAGCTACCATGATCAATTTAAGTATTCTGTATTTTTGGAAATCAGCCAGGAGGATTGTGAGATCAGCCTGGACGATATGGCACAATTATGCCTAAATTGATCCGGCAATCAAGGAAGCAATTAAGGATGATTGATACAATCACATCATCTTGGATGATATCAGGATCGACCGGGATGATATACTAAAAAATCCTTAGTTGCTCCTGGACAATAAATATCAGCCAGTACAAATTCAGGGCGATCTTCTGGCCGATCATGATCGGACAGTTCAAATTCAGGGCGATGCTCTAGATGATTTATCTCTAATTTTAAATAATCATCCAAGGTGATCGTGAGATCGTCCTGGAAAATCAAGCCAATTTTCAATCGTCCAGATCATTTTTAGGGTGATTTTCTGGCCAATCATATGTGATTTGAACTGATCGTATAGGACGACATGATAATCGTCCTGGATGATAAAGTCGGCAACTTGCAATTATTGAGCTCCTTTGATGCTCTTCTATTTAAGAGCTCTTGTTCAACATTTTTGAACATCCTTGGCTGTTGTCTTGACCTGAGAAAAACCTAAAGGAGAGAAAGAGAGAGGGAGAGAGAGAGAGAGAGAGAGGATCTTGTGAGGGGGAGCTTGTGAGGGAGTTCACAAGGGTTGTTCCAAGCATTGTTCCACTTCTTCTTCCCTAGAGTCTCTTATCCTTGGAATGGTTGGGCGACGTAAGCTTTAGTGATCGATCAAGGTTCTCTGCTTGCTTTAGGAGGAAGCAAAAGGAGTGGGATTCTCTGCCTTGCCGGGGGTGGCAAAAAAGAGGCATTTTTATAAGGGCGTCTGCGCCTAGCTGTCGGGGCTAAAGGAGAGTCACGTTGGTAGTGCAATACTCGGAGGGCGCCTCCGGGGAGTGGACACAGCTCAAGTTGACCGAACTATTATAAACCCTTGTGTTCTTTTTACTCCTTCCACACTTTAATTTTTTGCACTTATTTTTCTGTGGTGACTTTGGTTTGAGATAACTGTTCTTTTTGTTTAAAGAATTTTTTTAAAATACCAATTCATCCCCCCCCCCCCCCCTCTTGGTTAGCCTCGAGACTAGTTCATAGGGCCTAATATCACTAACGAATTTTCATTAATTTTTTTAGGGACTCTTTAAAGAAAGAAATTTTTGAAATACAATAGGAGGAGGTTGAAGGTAACTCTCTTGAAGACAAGTTGGTGTTCTTAAGAGCCAAGATTAATGAACTTAGCACTACTCTTTCTCGACTAAATACATGGTAAAAACAAACAGCAAAAGCAAAATGGATAGAAGAGGGTAACTCTAATTAACTTTTTTTTCACTCTTATGCTAATGCTAGAAGGAATACTAATTTGTTCAATCATATCAAAGATAATAATGGTGTTTTGATTGGTAATCAATTGGAGGTGTAGGATATTAGCACGAAATTCTTAAAAAATAAATGGTGGGAGAGGTGATGTTTGCTTCAAGGCTGGCCGAAATCTACGCATACAATTGCTAAGGATGATCTAGTTAAACTTGATGTTGTTTTTTATTAAGAAGAAATTTAAGTGGTGGTGGACAATTTGGGTAGTAATATCTCTCAAGTATGGATGAAATTACTTTTTCTTTTATGAAAACTTTTTGGAAAATCATTAATCAAGATGTGTGGAATGCTATCAATTAATTTTTTACGACGGGTATTATGTCCCATAAAAAGAAATAAACTCTTATTGTGCTTATACCCAAGGTGAATAATCTAATGGTTCCCTCTAACTTTCATCCCATTATCCTTTGCTTGTTATTTATAAATTAGTGGCCAAGATGTTGTTAAACAAATTGGAGGGAATCATTCATAAGATTATTTCAGATGATCATGCTACTTTTATAAAGGCTGATCTTTATTTGATCATGTTTTACTAGCACAGGAAGTGTTTAATAAGTTTCATTATTTCAAAGCTATGAAGGGCTATGTGGCTACAAAAATTGATATAGAGCAAGCATATAATAGTATGGGGTGGCCGATTTTGAGGCAAGTGCTCAAGTATTTAAATTTTCCTTTGAAGTTTTCAGAATTGTTATTACAATGTGGTATGGAACAAAAATTTTGTATTTTGATCAATGGGATTAAATCTAATTGGATTGAGGGAAATAGTGGATTTAGACAAGGGTGTTCATTATCCCCTTATCTTCTTAAAATAGGCTTAAAGATTTTGTCTAATGCTTTTTACCAAAGTGGCAGTTAGATGGTGATACAAATTGCTCCAAATGCTCCAAAAATATCTCATTTGCTTTCTGCAGAGGACATTCTTTTTTTTTTAGAAGCTAACATCAAGAGAGTTAAAAAGTACTGCAAATGGTTGGGTTAAAAGGTGAAAGAAAATAAATCAACCTTTTATTTTGGGAAATTTGTCAAGCTTAAAAAGAAGGAAAGCTATTGCAAAGATGTTACATTTCAATAATGTTAATGAAATGTGTTATCTTGGAGTTAAATTAACTTCAAGAAGGATGGTTGGTTCAGATTCCAAATGTGGATTGAAGTTGCTTTAAACAAATTAAATACTTAGGGTAAGAATTTTATTTCTTTGGAATGAAGAATGGTCTTGGTAAAATATGCTTTTTTATCTCTTCCAATTTTCTTGTCTACACATTCTTTGGTACCATTGGGTATCTTGAAAGAGTTCGACAAAAAGTGTAGAGGGTTCATATAGAAAAAAAAAAGTTAAGGAAGGTATGCATTATGCTTCTTGAAATTTGTTATGCAAACCAAATGATAAAGGAGGTCGTGGTATTTTCTCTACTGTTTCTAAAGTGGGACTTGTTCATGCTAAATTTTCTTGGAACTTTCTTATGAATCTAGATTCTTTGCTTAACCGTAATTTAAGAGCAAAGTATTGTAGAGATATTTGGAATGTGTTAGTGAAGAAGGGGAGATCTACTACTTGGAGAATTTTTCTTAATGGTACAACTTAACTTCGACATATTAAAAAATGAAGAGTTTATAATGGCATTTCTATAAATATTCTACATGATACATGGATACTTGATAAAAATCTTTCTAGTTGCCTACATTTGTAGCTAACTTAGAAAATACGGATTATGATCTTAGTTGCTTTATTGGAAATGGAATTTGGAATGAAAATCTACTTCATAACTTTTTTTGGAAAGCATCTGGTTGAACTCATTATATAAATTTCAATCTATGTTGATAGTTATATGTATCAAATTGAATTGAAGATGAAAGGTACATGTAAGATAATTACTGCGTTGTCTTAGGAAGCTGCTATGAACTATGAATCTGATGTAGAAGTATGGAGTTGAATGATGAAAATTCGCTTAAGACCACATGTAGAATTGTTTTGGTGGAGACTACAAAATGATGCAATTCCATCCAACTCTTTCTAGATGTATAGAAGACTGCTTAACTATTATGGATTCCCAATAGGATGTGAGAAGGCAAAAGATATAAATCATATAGCTATTGAATGTGAAAAATTAAATGATATCATTACAATTTTAAATTAATATGGATACCAAGTTCTAGTTTTTTCCAACTTTTTGAATTGTATAAAGTAATAAAGGAGATTAGTAGGTATTAACTCATTCATTATAAATATTTGAAAGTTCATTAGGAATGTTAAGCCCTATAGGATTGGTCCAAGCTAACCAAGAGGGGGGGGGTGAATTGGTAATTTAAAATTTCTTTTCACAAAGAATAAAAATCGCATAAACCAAAATCACACCACAAAAATAAATGCGGAATTAAAAGTAGAGAAGCAAGAAACAAGAACACGGAAATTTATAGTGGTTTGGTCAACTCGACCTACATCCACTCCCCACAGGCGCCCTCCGAGTATTGCACTACAAACGTGACTCTCCTTTAGCCCCCACAACTAGGCGGAGAAGCCTTTACAAGAACCTCCTTTTTGCCACCCCGGCAAGGCAGAGAACCTATCTCCTTTTGCTTCCTCCTGAAGCTAGCAGAGAACCACAACCAAAAGCTAACTCCTTACCTCTACCGACCCTTCCACGAACAAGAAACTCTTGACGAAGAAGAAGCAGAGCGATCCTTGAAGCAACCCTTGTGAATCCCCTCATAAGCTCCCCCTCACAAGATCCTCTCTCTCTCCCACTTTCTCTTTCTCTCCTTAAGGCCTTCTCAGGTCAAGGCAGCAGCCAAAGGTCATAAAAAATGTTCAACAAGAGCTCTTAAATAGAAGAGCTTCAAAGGAGCTCATTAATTAAAAGTTGCCAACTTTATCGTCCAGGCCGATATGGACATCGGCCTGGCCATTCAGTACAATTCTCAGAAGATCGGCCAGAGAATCGCCCTGGATGCACTCCTGGACGATTGAAAAATGTCTTGATCGTCCAGGGTGATATTAATATCGTCCTGGCCGATCAGTTCAAATCAAGGGAAAATCGTCCAGAGCATCGCCCTGGATACGAGCTGGCCAATATTTATCGTCCTTAAGTAACTTAAGATTTTTGACTAGAACGTCCTGGCCGATCCTGCGATCATCCAGGATGATATGATCGTATCAATCATCCTTAATTACTCCCTTGATTTCCTGATCAATTAAGGCATAATTTGAGAATTTCATCCAGGCTGATCAATGATCGTCCTGGCTGATAATTTAAAAATACAGTATACTTAATTGTCTATAGCGGCAACTTCTTTCTATTTTGAGCTTATCATCCTGGCCGATACACGTATCGTCAAGGCTGATATGTTAATACAGCTTCTTTAATTAAGAATCCTTATTTAGACTTTCTGTTTTAAGCTTGATCGTCCAGGACGATGTAAATATTGTCATGGCCAATATGAGTAAAAATAGAAATTCTAAGTCTCTCAAGTATGTGTGTGTGTGTAGGGTTACTTAGAATCAGTCTCTTTTACCATTACAAGTAGACTCAAGAGGTGAAAAACAAAAGTACAGACTGACTCAACCCTAAACCAATGCAATCCTGAACTAGCTTCGTTTGTTCGTCTGATCTTCGATTCCTGAAAAGTTAGAAGCAACAAGTAGTCCAAGAAAATTAGTGTTTGTCGATCATCAAAATATAAGCCATGAAAATAGTTTTGTAATAATCTCTCCCTTTTTGATGATGGCAAACACAAGTTGGAAAAATTCAAAAAAAGTTAATTAGAATTTCAAAGTTACAAACCCAACGACTTTTCCTACCACATCCTACTCCCCCTTTTGTCATCACAAAAAGAGGGTCTAGACACACAAAAGAAAAAGAGAAAACAGAAACTAAAATAGACTAAAAAGGCAAACTACAAAAAACATGAAACAAACAGCAGAAAAATACAGACTAGAAAAACGAAGGATCCTGATCATCAGATGGAGGTGGTGGAGGTGGCTGCTGAAAGTAGCTGGCAAGCGTAGTAAACTGAGCATTGAACCAGGCGATGTCCTGGTCATGCTGCTGCTGGTGGTGAGTAAGGTAACTGTCAAATCGGGCTAAATCCTTAATCTGGTGCTGCTCGTAGCGGGCAATGTCCTTAGAGTGTTGCTGCTCCTCTGCAGCAACGTAAGTGTCAAAGCGGGTCTCCCATCGATCAAACCTTTCCATCAACTGATCAACCGGTGATTGCTGGTGTAGAGGAACAGGGTCAAGAATGGGAGCGGGAGTGGGAGCATCCTCCTCTCCAGCCCCCTGAGGTTCCTCAGGGTGGAGACGAGTACTGTGAAGGGTACTAAAGGAACTGTTTGAGTAGAAGGGAGTTGGGATGTTTGGTGGAATAGGATACTGATGTTGGTATTTGGTTTCAAGGATATTGGATATGATGTGTCCTAAGGCTAGATTGGGTTTCCTCTTGTGACCTGGATCGCGGATTGTGGTTAAGTGATCAATGTATCAAAAAATTAGGTCCGCGGTATTAAATTCTCTATGAGCCATGATGTAGAAAGTAGTGAGGGAAAGTAGAGGGGTGATGTGGATTCGGTCCCCGACTTTTGGAATTATGGAGGTGCGAAGAACATGTTGGATTGTCCTACATCTTTAACTAAAGAGCTAGTCTCTCCAACATGGAAAGGTGTATTGGTCTGGCAAAGGAAGTGATTCGTCGTGGACCAGTCAAGGTCAGGATCAGAAGCGATTAAGTTCAGCTTATCCCTGGTGGTGGATAGCTGTAAAAGATCAACACAATCCTGATATATGATTTCGATAGGGCATCAATTCATATAGGAGGTCAGGGCTGTGAAGGTAGGGTTAATGCGAAGGTTTGTGAAAAATTCTCGAATAAACTCGATATTGAAGGGGAAAGCAAGAGACAGGATGAAACAAAGGGAGATGTGAGCGAAAAGATCCATTACCGGGTATGAGATGTGGGCAGGATTAATGATTATGGAGACGGTTATCCCACACTCTTTGTAACGATGGTAGGCGGCTTCATCTTCTGCTTCCCTGAAACGAGGGTCAATCCTAGCCCTCAAAAAACTCCCAGAAGTTTATCGAACACGTTTCCCACTAGCCATAGAGAGGAGTTAGCAAGAAATTACAAGAGGAGAAAGGGTGGAAAGTGAAAAACCATGGCTGGAACGGCCAGAATTTAACGAAACGGCCATATCGTCCTGGCCGACCGCAGAATCGTCCAGGCCGATATGGCTCAATAATTGCGTACAGGTCGATTGGTCAAAAAGGTGTCCGATCGTCCGGGCCGGTCAGATATCGGCCAGGCCAATTAGACACAGTCGATCATCCCGAGGAGTCAATCTGGGCGATCGTTGAAAAAGCAGATTGTCCGGGCCTATTAGGTGTATCGTCCAGGACGATGCATAATAATTGATCATACCTGCCAAAGCTAAAATGTTTTAAATCACTGGCACGTGTATCGTCCAGGACGAACAGTGGATAGGCCAGGCCAATTGTCCAATAATGGATCTTTCGGGGCCAATTTTAAAGATTCAAACGTGCTGACACGTGGATCGTCCAGGACGATCCAGTGTATCGGCTAGGACGATGCACATAAAATGCATCGGCCAGAAAGCAAAGTAATTTGTCTCAATCATGAAAATTGAAATCAAGTCTTTGAAAGCATCACATAATCAATGAGTTCTCTAAGTTCTAAGAGTTTTAGAAAAGAGAGGATAGCTTGCATTTAGCGGGCTCATTTTATGCCTCTTGTCACTTCGATTGGCTCTTTGAGCATCTTTTGATTCTTTGATACACTTTTGTGTATATAGCTTTCTTTTCAATTTGGCTTCATTGGCCTCTTTTCTTTTTAACTCTTGCAAGCTAGAAACTCTTTAATATACCCTTAAAAAAAACTTAGTTGTGAGTATATCCTCCAAATATTAGAGAATACGAGTCTCTCTCTAACATAAGGAAGAACAATCCACAACACAAAATCAAAATCATGTGATAAATGCAATAGCAAGATTTAAAAAAAACTTGAAGGATATATAAGAACTTTGGCTTATTATGCATAAGATAAATTAATGTAGAAAGATAAGAAAAGGATCTTAATTAAAAAACCATTGGTTAAAATGAGTTTAGACTTTTCTTAGAGAAGAAAATCATACCACTAAACAAGGTCAGAAGGAGGGAAAACATCAACAGTATTTCTCCCTTTAACCAATTTAGAAAAGCTAAACACTATCTCCAAAACTCCAAAATCTAAAAGCTTGAAAAGATTCACCATATGTAACACCAAACAAAAACAAACAAACAAAATAAAAACAAAGCAAACTAGAACAACACAAAGCAAGCACAAAACTAGCACACAAAAAAATAACACAAAAATTAAAAATTTCAAGCAAGTTATAAAGCAGCGAGTTTAAGCAATTTTGAGCTGCCAGCCTCCTTATGTCCAGTTATCCTATGCTCCCACGAGGTCTTTGGTGAGAGCACACCTGCAAAACTCAACAACAGTCAGATTTAGGAACCCAAACAGGTTTGGGATCCTTCTTAGGAAAAGTAGAATGCAATGCAGGTATGGTATG
>NW_021319561.1:372069-481793 GCF_001605985.2 Dendrobium catenatum
ACAAGTATCGTCCAGGCCAACATGTTAATGACGGCTGCTTTAATTAAGAATCCTTATTTAGACTTTCTGTTTTAAGCTTGATCGTCCAAGATGATGTAAATATTATCCTGGCCGATATGAGTAAAAACAAAAATTCTAAATCTCTCAAGTGTGTGTGTGTGTAGGGTTACTTAACATCAGTCTCTTTGACCATTACAAGTAGACTCAAGAGGTGAAAAACAAAAGTACAGACTGACTCAACCCTAAACCTATACAATCCTGAACTGGCTTCGTCTGTTCGTCCGATCTTCGATTCCTGAAAAGTTAGAAGCAACAAGTAGTCCAAGAAAAATAGTGTTTGTCAATCATCAAAATATATGCCATAAAAATAGATTTGTAACAATATTTATTGTACAACTATTTTTCTAGTTTGGAAAAGTAGAAACAAATCGGTTAATGGTGATAATGAAGACACAAATTTGTTAATTTATGGTAACATGGTGTCCATGGCTTTGATATCACCAGTTATTAATATTTATTCAGACGATTGGATGTCAACCAGCGTAAGCTGTCTTCTTCTTGGCATCCCCCTCCACCCGAATGGACAATGGTTAACATTGATTCTTCTTTATTAAGTAATAATAAGGTAGGTATTGGCGCAGTTTTCAAATATCATAAAGGAAGATTTTAGCTTGCTTTTGGTGTTAATTATTTGCATTGGGACATAGCACAATTATAATTATTGGCTATTTGTGCGTTCAAAAATGTTATTCAGGAATGGATATTAGAAACACAAGGAGTCATCATAGAAGGAGATAATGTTAATATTATCAGATAACTTCAACATTCTTTGAAGAAACTGAAGAATAAAACAAGGATTGAAGAAGACTTTCCCTTCATTTAAGATTTTTATAAAGTTTCTTTTAATTTTTCTAGTAGAAGATGTAATAAATTAGCCAACTTTTGTGCTAAGTTTTCTTTGTTTAAAAGTTTTATTTGGAAATACCTTAGTGATGTAGATATTCCTACTTCTTTCTTGTTTCTTTTGAAGGAGGAATGTGATGCTTTAGATTTTTTTTGAGTAGTTTGTAATAGTTTTATATTTTATTGAGCATTTTCTTTCAAAAAAAAAAAAAGTAAAAGACAACTATCACATTCCAGCTTTAATGAAGAACTCAAAGATGGAGGAATAATATTATCACTAAAATTATCCCCATAAAATTCACTAACAATGGCTAAGTTAGCACAAAAATTAGCTAACTTATTACAATTTCTATAAGCAAGTTGAAAATTGTATGATTAAAGTCTTTGAAAAAAACCTGCTCCTTCATTAGCGAATCTTCTGGACACCATTTAGCATTCTTTATTGAATTATGAATCAACTTAGTAATATTCATATTATCATACTCTATGATAATTCCTTTACTTTTCAGTATCCGATCTTGAATTATCTTTAACAAAGAAGTAACTTCCACAAGCTCTAGACGAGAAACATCCCAAAACATAAATTTTATTCCAAACACAAGCAGAAATCTTCCATAGTGGTCTTTGAGTACACCTCCTAATCCATCTATATTATATTTTAACTCAAAAACATCAATATTTACTTTAATCCAATCCAGTGGAGGAGCATGCCAACAATTTTTAAGAAGCTTTGGGAGCATATTAACACCCCAGTTTTCCAATATAGAATTAAAATGTGGAGTAATAACATGATTGATATGGTTTGTAGTTATTAACACTGAAGTATTTGGTGAACCTCCATTCATAATAGAGTTTCATTTTTTACATGAAAAAAATATAGTTGTATAATAAAGCTTAGCAATATTCAAATTCATTCAAATTCTTCAAAGGAAATTCTTATAACTCATAGCAGTAATAAGTAGATGACCCAAAAACAATAACTTGATATCCTCAAGTATTTAACTTATCTATTACCTCATGAAATTTAATGCACACAACTGAAATGTGTTGATTTTGCTCAATAAATTGACACCCGGTAGAACATATATTGGTATTATGTAATCTTCTCTTTATTAAATATTCATTTGATGGGATCACCTCTTTATTTGACTACCATTAGAATAGTTCAAGATGAGGCTTAAGCCCTAATTTTTTCAAGCATTTCCTGCTATATTCATCTATATAGTATTGAATAGCCACCCATACGTCATTCAAGTTATTGCTTTTCTTGAAGAAAAATATAATAGTTTCCGCATATCCAAATATTAATTAGGAAAAATCTATATTTTCCAAATGAAATTAACCATGTTATCTCAAATAATTTCTTAAATTCTTTTTCAACCCACTCACCATCACAAAGGAAATTACTAACTAACATATTCAGTTTATCATAATCCATAATAAATATAGGCAATTTTTTAAGACATTTATTTAATCCATGTATCCTTTAATACATTTATAGACTCACATGTACATAATTTCCATCTAACAACGCATTGAAGAAACTTTTCTCCATTAATACTAATCTTCCAAGTAGGGGAAGAACATCTTCTGATTTTTGCATTCCAAATCTATTTCTCATACTTAGCTATTTAATTTCTATTTAAAAATGAATTAGGTTTGATAATGAAATTCAATGAAAAGTTGGCTCTTAATGGACTAAGTTTTTCCATTACTGATGAATACATAGACCAACCACTTGAATAGGCTTGTAAAGAACTTCCCAAAACACATAATACATATCTTGTTTGACAATTTGTTATGCTAAATAAAAATTCCTGCACAACTTGTCTAGATCATTCGATACACTCATACGAACTAAAGAATGAGAAGTTAAGAAAATAGGGAGAGAAAGAAATGCCTTTTTGACAAGCAAAATTCTACCAGTAATGGAAATAAATCTATTTCCCCAAACATTCATTCTTCTTAGTGCATTATCCATCAATATAAGAAAATCTTAAAGCACTAACCTCCTACTTACAATCTTCACACTAAGTTAATTCATCTCCTTAACAAATTGAAAACCCAACATTTAGATATGTACTTTTATTCTTATTTCAAACTGCATTCCCAAATACAATTAAATGCTTTTCTTTTTTTACCTTCTATCTAATCTAACAATAATAATAAACAACTATTCTTCTAATCTTCTTGATTATACTAATAATTGCTTAAAAATAAGAAAAACATCATTTGTGTATATCATATGAGAAATTATTTGAGCATTTGAAGCAATTTTAGCGGCAATCTCCTGACCTCTTTGATGGTAAGCATCTAATAATAATTAAGAACAAAAAATAAATAAATAGGGAGACAAGTGACAACCTTGTCTAAACCCAATTCTTGCATCTATCGAAGTAATCTTCCTTTCATCTATCACAATGGAAAAACTGGGCTTAGCCACATATTCCATAATAAGTCTAGAAAATTTATTGAAAAACCAAAATACTTCAACACTTACGTTAAAGTAGATGCTTGCTCCATATTAGTTTTTATTACAAATAATTCTCTATTTTTCTTTGAAACCCAAAGCTTGTTGAACACATCTTGCTCAAGAAATACATGATCCAACAAAAAATGCCCATGAACAAAAGCTGCTTGGTCCTCAAATATTAATTTTGTAAAAAGAAATTGTAATCTAATAGCCAAAGCTCTAACCACAACCATCTAAATAGTCTTACAATGGCCAATAGTTCTAAAATTTGAAGGAACCAGAGGATTCTTAAGAACACGTCCTTTTAATGATTATACATCATTCCATTCAGAAAAAAACATGATTATTGCATTATAAACCTCCTCATTTATAATTTTATAATAAGCATTGAAGAAAAAATAGTAATTACATTAGAACCTAGCAATTTATTACTTCCTATCTTAATAATCATTTAAAAAATCAATTCCTTAGTGAATTCAACATCCAACGATTCCTTATCACTATCATCTAGCTTTTCACATAAGAAGTCCACTCTGCAAGATTACATCCTCCATCCCTCCACTTAATTTTAAAGAATTTATAAAAAATTCTATCATTTAATTGTTGATGTTCAACTAAAGACCCATCTTCATTTTTTGACTTGACTTATCCGTTACAATTTCTCCTTGCACTAATAAAAATAAGAAATTGTTTCTGATTTGCGATCACCCTCTATATACCATTTGACTTTTGCATGTTGTCTCCACTAAGTAGCTAAATGAGTAAGAGTTATGCTTAACTCTTGAATTTTATCCATTACCAAATACACCTTATCAAAAGAAAATTCATTTGAATCAGCTTCAGCCATTTGTAAGACTAAAATCTCCTTCTTAAGACATTCTTTCAACTTCATAAAATATTTGAACTTAGCTCTTTTATAGTAGAATAAATACCTTAATACCCTTTTGCATTTTTATTCAAAATCTCAGCTTCATTATCAACATATACTTTTTTCCAATAATTCAATACAATGATGTATGAGTCTGGATATGAAGCCCAAACATCATCAAATCAAATTACTTTCATTTGAACAATATTTGAATTACTTAAATTTTTAATAATTGGACAATGGTCAGAATCCACCCTCGAAAAATATCTAACAATTGCCAATGGAACAACATTAAGAGAATTAGTATTCAAAATACACATATTCAATCTTTCTAGAATACGAGCACCACCATCCTTATTATTACGCCATGTGAGGACCAATAACACTTACTTCATGAAAATAATTATTGGTGATAAACATTTTCATCTCTTGTGGTCGTCGAGAAAAAAAAAATAAAATTATTTACCCATTGTTTATCTTCATGAGATAGAATACAGCTAAATCCCCTCCCATGATAGCAGACAATTTTCTAGATGAAGAAATCAAACTTGTTCCACAATTCTCTTCTAATTTGAAAATATTTATTACCACACATGGGTTAAATCATTAACATCCTTTTATTCTGAATCTTGACTTCTCCAGTGACATATGGAGAAGAAGCTTCAATCATATTAAATGAAGCAATATCAAAATTTCATAACACCAAAATATCTCTAGACATACCTTCAACTGACAAATGAAAAATGTCCCAAACAACCTCAACAATCCTATTCACCTAAACCCTATCAATAGAATATACCACAGTCTTAATATGACCATAAAAAAATCTCATAATCCTTTTTAATATCCTATAAATATAAATAAGCCACTTTTATCTTTCTCCTTTACAATTCAAAAAAGTAATGACAGACTTATTTAAATAGTAGGAGTTGAAACCCCACCCATTTATCTATTCCCAACATCAACCTTCCATTTTCAAGGAAGAATTTCAACAATCCCTAAGGCTTAAATTTCTTTACTAAGGTTAGGATTAAAAAACACCTTACTTCATATTCCATACTTGTCCACCACCAATATACCAACATTCAAATTATTACCATCACTTTACCTGTAATCATTGATTACAACAGAATACTTAATCTCATTCACCTCTAATTTTCCATTATCTTCATTAATCCCCATTAACACATTAAATTTTTTAACATCTTGAGGAATAAATGAAGAATTAAAATAAGAAATTATATAAGTATTTTGCTAAACAACAATAATAATTTTATTTCTTTTGCACTTGAGAATCAAGAACAACTAGAACATAATATAACTTGGAATGAGGCATAAGATAACCATACTAATATTAACATGAGTAACTTTAACTCTATTCTTAAACTCTTTCTTCTCAGCATCGTTAACACCTTCAACTTTATGCTTTTTATTTTTTGATATATTCATTCCCTTTCACCTTATTTCCTTTCTCAACAAAACCATTCTTGTCAGTCTTTGATAAATTATTTGACAATTTCAAATTATTGTCAACACATCCTTTAGAATAAATACCTTCCACTAGTAGTCTTGAGTTTATTCCTATCATATTTGACATGAATCAAATAACCATAATTTATTGAATGATCAATAAAGCTATTTTGAGACATATCTTCATGATTAGGAGATATGACTTCTTCTTTAGATTTATATGCATTAGTTAGATTTGTCATACTAAGAGGATTAATTTAAAAAAAAAAAATCTACTCATTCCCTATTATACCACCCTTGAATAAAAACAAAGTAATCTTCTCATACTTAATTATTTAAAAGAATCTTCATGATAAACCTTCCACCAAAACCCTCAATGGTAATTGAAAACTAAGATTATTCGGAACACATACTCTAGCATATTCCCTCTTTCCCCATTGAAGCATTTTTCCATCAAGCCATAAATGAACAACAACCTTAGAAGCTATTCTTATAATATCTATGTCATCCTAATATTCCAATGGAAGATGTGGCATTCTAATCCACATAGGTGAAGACATTCCATTTACTGATGAAGGAGTAAAGCATAGTGAACATCTTTTCATTTCTATAATGTGGCCACAAAAATACCTTGGATCACCACTTAAAACTACTTCCAACACATTAAAAGATTCAAAGGAGAAACAAACCCAATCTAAACCAAGCACAAGTAAATGGAATCCATTAAAATGACTCCATTGGGTCTTACCTGAGTATTAATTAATGTAAAAGTAATATATTTACCCAAAAATTTAATCACAAATGCATTATTCAATCTCTGATTATTCACCGACGTACTTTCAGCATGAAGTTGAATAGTCATTCCATCTTTAGTCATTGTAGATTCTGCAATAGGATTCATCATTTTAATATTGGGACACATCACCCAAGAATTTAGTAAAAAACCTTGCCCCAAATTATTCATTCTATATAACTTCTCAAAATTTTTCGCACATCATTTTATTTAGTAGCTTTGAGATTACATGACAATCCTCTGATAAATGATTATCCAAATTTAGAGAAAACAAAACATTATATTTTTTAGCATCATCCCTACTCACATTAGATTTTATGTCACCTTTCCCTTCATTCGATTTATTTAAATTACTAAATCTTTTGACAAAGATTTTCAAACACAAAGAAGAAGAAGCCTCCCAATCATTTACATGTGTAAAATCTTCCATTATGCTATTAAAGTTTTTTGGTAAACTAGGCTTTTGAAAAACCCTTTAACAACTACCTCTTTACCTTCACAAAATTCCACCTTCTTGGCTGAAGGAACAATACCATCCTTAATAACCAATGGTGAATTTCTGATGTTCTTTCTCTTATTTCAAGAAAACAATCCAACACTTTCTCCATCACTAGGATGATTCATCTTCACAACTTCAATCCTCTTGCTACCATTCTAAAATACCTTTGAAATGGCAGATATATTGCATCATACATATGGATGGTAGATTTATTGCATCAGAGGTAGATTGTTTTCTTTGATTTGGTAGTGTTTGTACCTTTTCCTTTGTAAGGACATATATAACAGATTTAGGATGCTATATTTTGGTACTACATACCCAAACACCTTTTTAATAGTACATTGATGTGCTTTACTTTCTGACAATGTACACTAGCTTATAGAAAAGTTTAATGGTGCGACCAATTGATTTGTTTTATATTTCAATAATAAAGTTTATATAGCTGATGACATGCCTTATTAGAAGTTAGACTGATGCACCACTTTCAATTTAATGATAAAAATAAAATTGTTTTCATAATCAAACTCTGTATAGAGAATATAATATCCATCTCAAAAGATAAAAATGACATTCACCTATCATTTTTGAAAGTGAAATTATCCATGAATAAGGCTTTAATCTACGTCAAAGATTTTTTCCCTATTCTAATTAATTAGAGCGGGGCTCTTCCTTCACAAAGAGGTTGTAGAATGTCTCAATGATTTAGAGGTAGAGGTAGAGGTAAAGTAGAGGATGGCATAATGAAAGGATAAAAGAAAGGGAAAAATTCTATATATAAATAGTGGTACCTATAATACATATCAATTTGGAATTTAGTTTAGAGAATAAAAAAAATTACATGCTTTGGAAAAACCAATGGTTGTAAAATATAATAATAACATTAAAAAACCAATGACTAACACCTATATAGAAGAAGATAATTACATGGGTAGGATCCAAATTTCTAGGCAAAATAATTAAATTATATCTACCAAAGAGCTGTTAAAGAGGCACATATAGAACATATCCTTAATCCCATTATACCAAGATAATATAATGGGGATAATAGCAAAAGTCTCCAAAGCTTTTAACCCATATTATGAAGCCATTAATCTGGTATCATCCCCTAATAAACTAAAAAAATTGACATAATCCTTGATGAATAATAATTATTATTATTATTATTGAGAAGAAATGCAAATAGCATTAGAAAAAGGAAAGACCTAGATACAAACTACTTAAACAAAAGGAAACCTATCACATTCCTCCTTCAAAAGAGCAACAAAGGAAGGACAAATTTTATTCTCACTAAAAACATGGCGCAAAAAAAGTTATACTCACAAGCTAAGTTAGCACAACAATCGACCAACTTAGTACATGCCGACTAACAAAATGAAATAAAACATTATTGAAATCCTTCATGAATAATAGGTCTTCATCGACCTGTCCCCCCATCATCTTCTTTGGTATACTATACATTTTGTGGAGAAAGTTGATGACATTTCGATTATCCCCTTCTATCACAATACCATCTGCCTCAAGCATCCACTTTTGTATAACATTTCTTAAAGATTTGAAAGCTAATAAATCCAACTGTGCACTATCCCAATGAACATAACCAAAACCAAAGGCTAGTAAAAATTTTCCCTTACTATCTCTAACCACTCCACCAACTCTAAATTTATTAGATTTACATAACGAGCCATAAATATTTATTTTAAACCATTTTAGAGGAGGAGCTGAGGGTGCCAAAAATTGAATAGTCCAAACGACTAATTAGCACCCCAGTGCCTAAGATGATTTTGTATTTGTGTAAAATTGCCATAAAATTGATGACTCTAGCCATAATAGTAGCAGCACTATGTTCCACACCACCATGTTTCGCTTTGTTTCTACTCTTTTAGGAAAATAGTAGCAAAGTTAAGTAAAACTAAGTAATGAATGGATTCCTTGCTGAAATCAATTTCAGGCTCTTCATACAGTCCGTGAAAGAACAATAAATCAGCACCATAAATCCCCATGCATTTAACAAACTTGTCACCTGAATAAGTTTCGAACAAGTTGTTGTACAATGATCAATGTTTTCAACTCTATGGCAATCCCTAGGACAAATATTGGAATCAGCAAGTCTTCTATATTTGGGAAAATTTGCAGTGGGAATGGCATTCCTGCATAAATGCCAAATAAATAATTGAACCCAAGGATTGAGTTTAAGCTTATACACTCATGAATCATAGACTTAATCCAACGTTCTAAAATGGATTTTGTAGACAATTTAAACTTTAGTTCCATCCTAACTTCAATTAAGTTGTGAAGTATATCAACTTTGCTGATCACATTCGCTAGTTCTTCACCAAAGAACTTATTTAGTATATGTAAATTCCAAGGTCCATTATAAATGAGAGAATCGAAAGTTACATTCTCCACCATCCAATTAGCTAAAAACGTAGGCCATTTCTATATACTTTTATCAAGAATCCACACATCCTCTCAGATATCAATGAAAGAACCTGAAGCAATATTCCACCTGATGATACCTTTAAGAGAACTTCAACCATTAATAACAATCTTCCATGTAGCTGAACAACTCTTCTTCCCCTCACCCTTCCACCAAAATTTGTTTTGTTTAGCCACAAAGTTCCTATTAAGCAAAGAATTAGGATTCTCTAATAGGCTCCAAGTAAACCGTGCCCTTAAATGCCCCACTTTAGATACTGTAGAATATAGACCCAATCCACAGTGTATATTTGGTTTTGCACAATACATTCCAAGCAATGATGTGATGACCATGAAAGCCATAATACTTATTCTAAATATAATTCCTGTACATCTTGTCAAACTCTTTTAAAATACTCAAGGGGGCTAATGAGTGTTAAGAGAGAAATAAAGGGAGACCAAGAAAAACTATTTTCACCAAGATTATCCTTCTTGCAAGAGAGATGAATTTATTTCCCTATTCATTGAGTCTCTTGGAGGCTTTATCCAAAAGATGATAAAAATCAGATTTCTTCAATCTTCTTAAAGCAACCTTAATTCCCAAATATTCCATTTCATCAATCACCTTAATGTTTAATAGCTTTGAGATTTGATTCTTCTTTCATATACTTATATTTTCACCCATCAACATGGAGGACTTTTGAAGATTTACCACTTGTCCATTCCACTTGCAATAATCATGGAGCAACTTCTTCATTTTTTGATATTCCTCAACTTTGCATCTGAAAAACGTAGAGCATCATCTGCATACAAGAGATGAGAAATTTTCTATGCATTTGGTGATATTTTTATACCTTGATCCATGCCTTTGCTTAAAAATGAATTAGAAAGTAATTGCTAATAGCCCATTCCTTCCTTTAGAACATCTGATTTTGTTGCAAACTTCTTGACCCAAGAGAAGGTGATCCGAGATTGATCTTCCTTTCACAAAAGCCATCTATTCTTTTGAGATTACCTTATGTACCACCAATAGAAACCTATTTAATAGGACTTTAGCTGCAATCTTATAAATAGAGTTGCATAGGCTAATAGGATGGTATCCAGCTGGTGAAATTTGATCTTGGACCTTAGGAATCAAAACAACCAAATTCTCCTTCAATTCATTAAAAACCAAGCCCGTCGAGAGAAATCTATTGATAGCTTAACATACATCTTCACCAATGATATCCCAATAAGTTTCGAAGATGGAATAAGTTATTCGCTCACATCCTGGAGCTTTGTTCTTTCCAAAATTCCTGAAGATCCAAAATTTTTGAAATAGAGAATTTGGCATTCAACTTGTTTCTATCATCATCATCATCCAATACTCTCCAAGGAGAAGGCCAATTATACAAAGAACACTCCCTTTCCCTCCATTTATCATTGAAATATTATTAAAAAAAAACTCATCTCCCTCTTCCAATTTTTCAACCATTTTTCCATCTATCCCTTTGACATGGTTAATCAAGATACCATTCCTTCTAGCATTTGCAAAAGAAAAAAATTATTTGGAGTTAGAATCCCCTTCCACAATCCACCTTACCTTAGCCCTTTGCTTCCACCAAGTATTCAATCTAGCTAGGTAGACGTTAAGTTGACCCACCTTAGCTCTCAAGAAACACAATTTTTCTTCAAACAATACGCCTTCTATAGCCTCCTCTTCTTGTAGTTGCAACACATCCTTTTTCAACCCATCTTTAAGAATTAAAAAGTTCTTCAATTTTTCCTTACTCCAAAAGAATAATTCTCTCAAAGTTCTTTTGCATTTCCTTTTTAAAATCTACATATCATCTCCAATATAGGATATTTTCCATACCCTCAAAACAATACAAGAGGAGGCTTTAAAAGATACCCAAATATCTTCAAACTTAAAAAAAAAAAAAAACTCTTCTTCTTAAAAGTTGAGTAAAAAATCTTTATGATTATATGGCAATGATCTGAAGCCACCCTAGAAATAATCCTCTCAAATGACACTTGGATTTCATCCAAACAAATGGTATTAAGCAAGCTTCTAACCAACCTTTCCAATATCCTTCCCCCATTCTTTTTATTATTACGCCAAGTAAACCTTGGTCCAACTACTCCAATTTCATGACAATCGTTATGATTCATAAAGTTTATCATAACTTTATAAGCATAAGAAAAAATAAACTTCCTACAACCTCTTTTATCCTCTTGAGCCAAAATACAATTAAAGTCACCACCAATAAAAGAAAGAACCTTTCTATGATATACCTCTTGAAAACAGTCCCACAAATCCCTTCTCTTATGATCCTCCCTACTACCATAAATAGTAGAGATCATCCATGTCCCTTTGTTAAACACATTCAAGTCACCAATTACCTTGTCGCCACCTAGCTCTTCCAGCTCCTCAGTAGACAGGTTACTGAACTCCAAATTGTTTGCCAAACTTTCATTAGCCATCTCACTTTCCATATTAATCTCACCCTCTTCCACCAACATAATGCCTTCAATAACCTTCTCTACTCCCACATTTACAACATTCTCCATTTCATGGATCCCCAAGCCAGTAGATTCATCTATCTCCATAACAATAGGATTGCCTAAAGCCTTCTTAATAAACACCTTCTACATTGGACTTCCACTAGAAATACTTTTAGGAAGCCTCTTATTTTATTTGTAATTAACATGGACCCAAGGTCCATAAGTTGTATTCTTCTCCATTTCTTGTATCAAATCATTATTGTTGTCTTGAACTTGCTTGATAACACCATCCACCCTACTTTCCACCACCATTTTTCCTTCTTACAATTATCTTTGAAATGACCAATCATTCAACAATCATAGCAAAAAGTGGAAATCCTCACATATTCCACTTTTGGAAAAAATCTTCCCACCATGCCTTCCACCAAAACACCCAAGGGAAGAGGTTTGTCTAGTTTCACATGAACACAAACTCTTGCAAACTCTATTCTCCCCCATTGAAATATATTACCATCCAACATCAATGGTAAACATACCGTAGATGCAATCCTTGCCACATTATTTTCATCCCAACTTTGTAATAGAAATTGAGGCATTCTAATCCATATGGGTGAAGTAAGCCCCTTCATCGAAGAAGGAGAAAACTCTGGAGACCACCTATCCATGCCAACAATGTGACCATTCACAAACTATGGAATTCCTAAAAGAACTCCATCCAGTGCTTTCGATGTTTTGAAAGAACATAAAAATCAATCCATCCTTAGGGTAGTAAAATGAAACTGGCCAAAAAGAGCCCATTGACGCCTTAACTCCCAAGCCACTATATGCGAAGGGATTTCTCTACCAAATACCTTGGCTCCAAAAGAGTTTCCAAGTCTATTTACATTCATAATTTTAGTAGCTTCAACAAATTTTACTGCCTTCCCATCATCCTTTAAAACAATATCCTCCTTCTTAAAGTTTAACTTAATATATGACTTCTTATTCCATGGATTGTCCAAACTCCTATCTCCCACATTATGAACAGGCATTTTATCATTAACAAGCATTGCATTATATTCATTACCTGAAGTTGATTCCACCAACACTTTCTTAGAAGGCTTTTGAGAATTTGACCAAAAAAAATTTGTTAACCGAACTCAGTGAATTCACATTTATCACACAGTCACTAGGAATTACATTTGAATTTTTTAATCTGTTAATAAAAATCTTCATTATAGGCAAAGAAGGCTTGATGTTGAAAGCTTTTAATGGACAAAATCTAGATGATTTCAAAACACAGATGTCTTACATTCCACATTCAAAGATATATCCTTCCCCTTACCTTCAACATGCTTAATCTTTTTAGAATCAAAACCAGCATTTTCATTTATTTCTAATGCACCTTTTGATCTCCTCTTGTGTGCCTCATCTACATCGTGATCCAATCTAGCATTCCTAAAAACATGATCACTTCTATTCATAGCAACCAATCCACCAAAAGACTTGGCCTTCATAGCTGAAGCCACAGATGGCGGACGCCCATCCGCCGCCATGTTCTACAAACCTGCAGAAAATGTGGATGAATAATCAGGAATGTGGAATTTTGAAAAAGGAACTTTGTCTCTCTAATGAGAGCTTATCTTTCTGTTGAACCATTCACATATGAAGTAATTGAACTTTTTTTGATTGGAGGTCTAATTAACAAAATAAAATTGTTAAGTAATATTTAACACTGACCCTTTAGACTAGAGAAGAAGCCTGATAATTTGATTACTTGTGGAGTATTAAAGATCATAAATATACTTCAAGAGAGGGTGTTGGTTTACTTACTCTACACCCATTCAATGATGAAGAATGTTGCTTAGTTATATTAAATAATCAAGAATATGACAGTCACTTAATAATAAATATTAAATATTATAACAAACTTATTTTAGATACTTCACATGGTCTAGATATGTCTCAAGCTATTGATGCACTTCCACAACATGAAGATGAGATTAAATCTATAGTTACTTATTTAAAATAAATAAATAAGGGTTATGAAGAATACCCTTGTTCCGATCCTCATAAGTTCTTTATTAATTGGGGATGAAGCAAATAAATTGATTGAATTTCTCACAAAAGTTAAACTATTTTGTCTTGAGATATGAAGAAATGCTTAGATTATATCTAGATAGAGCATTGTATAAATTAGAAATTCAACTAATATGGTTCATGTAGAATAAAAAACTCAATTAATGTGACTCAATGTTCAATAATAAGTAGCAGTTGAAGTTAAGATGCTAATTAATGTTGGTTTTGTTAAGGAAGATAAATATTAAACCTAGTAAGCTAGTTTTATACCAGTAATAAAGAAGAATAATAAAATTTATGTCAAAATTGATTATAGAAATTTTAAAAAAGATTGTCCTAAAGATAAGTTTTGCATCCTTTCTTAAAAATAATGGTTTATATTACCTCCTTGCATGCAATATTCTCTTTCATGGATGGTTCATCTGGATACAACTAGATTAAAATGGCTCGTTAAGATGAAAAGTTTATAGTATTCATATCATCGATAGGAGTCTACTATTATAAAGTTACGTCTTTTGTATTAATGAATGTTGGGGTAACATACTTGTGAGCAATGATGAGGATTTCTTATAAACTTATCCATGAAAAAGTGAAGTTTTATGTTTATAATCTCATCATGTATAGTCCCAGAAGAGATTATCATTTATATGACCTTAAAATGTTTTCCAAACCCTTTAGATAATTAATGTTTTCATAAGATGCATGTTCTTCGCACATTAGTCTTTAAGTATGATTAAAAATCTTGTTCTCACTACCATTCTTGTCCATGACTTATAGTTTAAATTATTGTAACAAAATCAAACCCATTTGACTAGTAGAGATACGTAAGGAAAATAACATTGTGTATGGTCAAATAAACTTAGAAAAAAAATTAGAAAATTCTCCCTATATCCAATATGGATGAAAATCTAAGCTAGTAAATTAAGTGACATGGTAAATCCTAGGAATTACTTTCACCTTAATTGGAGTTTATTAAGTTAGCTAAACAACAATCCCTAAAAGTAGCCCTTAATTTTGGGATCATTTTATATAAAGTACACCTAATTAAACAAAAAAAATCATAAAAAATACAACTAAAATTTCAAACAACTCTAAATCAAACCTACAATAAAGGTAAATTAAAGCCAATCTTCAATTTTAAAAAAACTTAAAGTAATTTAAAATGAAACTTTAAATAATAATTAACTAATTAAATTAATATAAAATTAAATATTATTCAAATTAATCTCATTTTTTTACGGATTGATCCATAGGTTATCTTAATTGATGGTATCAATCACTTAAATATTTATGATTTATTTGAGTAATTAAAACACAATCCAAGTTTCTTCCATAAGGAAGAATTAAATACATAATTAAAGATGATAATCTTGCATAAATACATTCCCATAGATGATAATCTCATCAAAAGTGGTTTTTTTGTCTTCCAAGTGCCAATGTTGTTTCTGTATAG
The DNA here is from genome assembly GCF_001605985.2 of Dendrobium catenatum. Taxonomy (NCBI): domain Eukaryota; kingdom Viridiplantae; phylum Streptophyta; class Magnoliopsida; order Asparagales; family Orchidaceae; genus Dendrobium; species Dendrobium catenatum. The sequence continues at coordinate 387,486 of NW_021319561.1, forward strand.
AGAATATGCATCATGTTTTATGGCCCTGTTGAAACTAAAACTTGGGTTTATTTTGATGACATGTTTCAATTGAACTATTTTAATTTTGATTTGTCCCTTGATTCTATGCTTAATTCTTAGTTCATTAAATTTAAAGGGCACATCAGAAATGTTAAATCTTCTCTCATATTATGATATTTATTGTTGGAGAGGAATAATGCTTTCTTTAATGGTGTTTGTATGAATTATCATGAGGTTATCAAGAATGTGAAGGATAAGGTTTTGTCTTTTTTTCTATGTTAAACTATTCTCTTTTAAGAATTTTAAAAATTACTCTTTTGTTTGTTCTACTTTAGGTCTTAGTTTGGAGGGTGATCCTATTACTAAATGGGCTAGAATTTTTTATTAGACCAAACCCCCTATAAATTTCTATAAGCTGAATGTGGATGGAACTAGCATTAATTCATCCATGGGTTGTGGTAGGGCTATCAGAGATAGTAATGGTAGTCTTATTATGCCCTTTGCTGATCCTTTACATAATGGGGATGTTTTCTATGCTACCACCTTGGTTATTCTTTATGGTCTTAGGTTGTATATTTCTCTAAATTTAACTAATATTTTTATTAAGGTAAATTCTGATTATAATTTCCAATTCATATATTCAGGTGATGATACGTGGTGCAATTTTGATCTCTTTTATCTAGTGAGGGAGATTTAGGATCTATTAATTTTTTTGAATTTTTCGTTCTATCATATTTGCAAATATGGTAATTTTGTGCTTCCTAACTTGCTAATTGAGATTCTGGTTTAGAGTGTTTCTCTGATTTTACTGGGTCCACCATCCCAGTGGCCTTGAATGGTATTCTTAGACTTGATGCTATTGTTTACCCTAGTTAGAATTTAAGGCATTTTTTTGTGTTGGATTCCTCTTATTCTTTTTCATTGGGAACTTTTTCCTTGGATACTTTTTAGCTTCTCTATTTGGGGATTTGTTGCTTTCTATTATTTTGTTTCTATCTGGCTTGTTTTAGTATTTCTCAATTTAGCCTAGCTCTCGCTAGTTTTTTGTTGGTTGTTGGTGGGGGAATTTGTTTGAACTTCTGGGTTATTGGGAGCTATAATGCCTACTTCTATATTGCCAGCTAGAATAATGCTATGGTAGTGCTGGGATTGGTTAGGTCTCTACACTATTACATTTCTTCCAATCGATTTGGGGTTCTTACTTTATATTAGGTTTTCTTATTGGCTACCTGGATTGGTGGTTTTATGTGTTGGCATTGTCCTTATGCCTAGTGGGGTCTGACTTTTCTCTGGAGGTTTTGTGGTTCATGCCTGTTTCGTCTCTTATATTGTATGTGGCTGTGACCTATTTCTTTTCTTATTTAGTTCTGGTGTTATTGAATTATTGTTAAAATCTCTTCTACCTGTGAAGAGATAGAAGGACTATTTTTCCTGGTGAAAGTTGAAATTTCAATTCTTTATTCATGCATTTTCAGCTCCACTTCGATGACATCGGAGGGATGCCGGCCTCCTTCTGCTAGTTCCTTCAATGTTCGCCAAATTCTTGAACCATCTAAAAACTATTCCCGGCTTGATGCAGGTTTGTATCATCCAACTTTTGGAGATTCTGATCAAGATGCCAAACAAAGGTTTTTGAAAATCAGCCTCTAATCATAAACAAGAGCAATTTATTGATTCCTAAAAATCAAGCTGAAGTTGTAGGGAAAGGCAAAAATATTTTGATTGAAAACTATAGTAAAAACTAAACTAATGCTGCTAGTATCCGTGAATCTAATTCCAATGTTCATGCTAATTTTTTTATCCCTTCAGCACCTGGTTCAAAGAATAATTCTAGTGAAGATTTTGTTTCAAAACCTTTTGGTAATGTGGTGGCTAAACTTGGATATATGGAGACCAATGAAATTAATTCTATTAAGGAGCCTGTTAAAGTATAGGTGGAGAATGATTTGGTAAGAAAGGATGAATATGTTGAACCTAATGTTCTAAGGAATAAAAGCCTGAATCAATCAAGTTCTGATCTGAATACAGACCGTAAATGTTAATCAGGGGATTTGGGTAATTGTAATTTATAAACTAGTTGTTTGGATGTTTTGAAACTGGAATCAAACAAGGTGTTGAATAATGCTTGGAGCAAAAAATCTTACATAAAAGTAGTATATATGAAATTTGGTTAAGTCTTTATTGAAAATGGCTCAGTTGTGAAACTGCACACTGGAAATGAATTGGAAAATTTAAACAAATTGCAAATGTCCCTTGTAATCAAATTATTTGGTGATAACGTACCCTTTCACATCATAAGCATAGAGTTGAGGATGCAATGTGGTATATTCGGCAAATTTCACTTAACATTAATAGAAATGGGATGGGTTCTTTGTGCATTTGAAGAACCTGAAACTTTGGAGAAGGTTTTAACTATGAGAACGTGGTATATAAATGGAAACACTGTTGGAATGGATAGATGGTCACTAGCATTCTAACCTACGTCCTTCAAAGGACTCCCTGCTCCTATGTGGATTCAAATGCCTAATCTCCCATTACAATGTTGGGATGCGATTAATATTTATAGGATTGCATCCATGGTAGGAACTCCTTATCTGATTGTTGGAAATATGTTCCAATGGAGAAGGAGAGAATTTGTAAGAGGTTGTGTTCATGTAAAACACGATGAAATGTTACCATTGGGAGTATGGGTTAAAGGCAATTTGGGCAAATTCTACCAAAATATCGAGTATGAGAGGTTACCTACCTTTTGTTTATATTGTGGAAAGATAGGAAATTTGGAAAATAAATATTTGGGAAGTGGTTTAATTCAGTAGCAAAGGTCCTAATCACATAGAAAGTCAAGCTACAAAAGGGAATTCTATAGCTGGTGATAGAGAAAAAGAAGTTGTTGTGGTTGCTATTAAAGACGGGTATGAATGTTGGGTCCATGTTAAGTATGGAAAGAAAACATTTATAAACACAAAGCCCAAAATTAATGTGCAACAATTAAATAAAGAAGGTGCTGTCAAAAAGGTAGAAGTCTTAACAAAACCTATTGCTTTAAATACTTCAGATGTTGCGATTAAGTCCTCTACTGAAATAATGATGGTGATTCCTGAGCTGCTAAAATGGAATTAGTTGCTAAAAAGAACCTTGATGCTATCGGATAGAACCTAGCTACTCCTGTGAAAGAAACTTTAGAACTTATGATCCAAGACTTGGGGACAAATACTAAAAATGTTGGTGGTTTGAATGGCACAGATGTGGTGGAATTCCAAAATAATTTGGATCTTCAAAGTACTGCAGGAATAGTTAATGGTATGACCCCAAATTCTATTGGAATTTTTACTAACAAAAATAAATTTGAAGCATTAACTACTATTGTTGAGGAAGGGGAGATTAATGATGTGGAAATGTCTCCTGGGAATTGTGTTGTCAAGGAAGCTAAATATTGTGTTGACAAAATGAATCTTGCTATTGGGTTGAATGAAGAGCTAAATATTAATGAAGGGAGTTCTGTTACCATTAAAAAGAAAGGCGTTAAACAGTTGAAAGGGCTAGGAAAATCAAATTTGTTACCAGAAGTAGAAGGATGGATGGTGATCTATGGGAGAAGGTGGGGAACTCTTACCCTCTTACCCATTAATGGCTTCAATAGTGCTTTGGAATTGTAGAGGAGCTAGGAAAAGGAATGCTGTCTTTTTTGTGCGTTTGTTAGAATCCAAGTTGTCTTCCATTAGTTATTCTCAATAAAATAATTAACCGATGGATTGGAGAAAATTTTTTAGAGAGAGAAGCTTTGGTTTTCTTTCTAGAAAGAGAAAGTTTGAATCTCCAATTTTGTGGGTTATTTGCCTCCGATCATTGCGGCTTCTGGCCGTCCGCCGTCAGATCCTCTGGACCTCCTTTATCCGGCTGATCATCAACTTCTTTCTGATCGATCTGGCTCTCCTTCTTCCACGCTTTCTTTCAATTCCCGTAATAACAATATTTTGAGTTCAAGATCAGGTTTTAAACCTCTGATCATTAGAGAAGGTTTTGGTTCTATTTCTCAATATGATAAATTACTTTCTTCTACTGAAGGTAAGGGTAAGGGTCTAGTTGATTCTTTGACCTCTGCCAATGGTAATCTCCCTGTTGATGGCCCAGTTTCTAATGGGTTAACTTTTGGATCTCTGGAACGTGAAATTTTTGATTCTTTGAATTCTATTCCTAAAGAAAAATTTGATGATCGGAGCCACTGAAGGATCCCTTAATCAAAATTTTTTGGTTAAGGCGGTGAATCCTGAAGGCACTTCTATTAATCATGACAATACTGTTTTATCGGATACTATACCTGGTGATGAAATTGGTAAACCGAAAGACTCCTTTCTCAATTCTTGGAGGAAACCTCAACGTATCAAAATCAATTATGAAGCTAGTTCCACTGTTATGTCTTCTGATGGGGTGGCGGTAAAATTGAACGCTAATCATGAACTAGCTAACACACAGACTCTTACTAACTCAATTGTGTTGAAGGTTTTGGGTTAGAATATCCCCTTTTCGGTTTGTAGCAACGAGCTACGAAAACAATGGAACAAATATGGTAAATTTCATTTAACTTCCTTGGGTCTGAATTGGATCATTTGCTCGTTTAAGTCCTCTGCAGCTATGGAGGAAGTTCTTAGTGGAGGGCTATGGTACATTAGAGGTCATATTATCAGTTTGGAGAAATGGTCTCCTTCTTTCTCTCCATTATCCCTCAAGGGTTTATCTGCCCCTGTTTGGATTTCTTTTCCTCAACTTCCCTTGCATTGTTGGGATGAGGTTAACATTGCTTTGATTGCTTCAAGAATTGGAACACCTATGTACTTTCACAACAATTCTTTTAGTTGGAGCAAGAAGGAATTTGCATGTATCTGTGTCCGCATCAATCTTGAGTCTAAGCTTCCTTTGGGAGTCTGGGTTGATGGGTTGGAAGGAAGATTTTTCCAGAAAGTCAAATATGAGAAGCTTTCATCATTCTACTTTAACTGTGCCAAAATCAAACATCTGAAATATGTTTGTCCTGATATCCGGGTAGCCAAACCTGTTGATCATAGCTCTGATTTGCATGATAAGGCAATTCACGATGTTTTGCATATTAATCATCAAGAGGAGTATGGGCCATGTATTCATGTCAAATTAAAAAAAAAAAAAAGACCAAATCAAACAAGGAATCGTCTGTGTCCCTGGAAGAAGGAAGTCAATGCTTTGGATACTCATTTTACTGTCAACAACAATTTTCCAGACAATCCAGTTAAGGACTCTTCTGTTGTTACCATGAATGTGGATAGTCCACTTAAAAATATCCAAAATTTGAAGTCCATTTTAGATGAGGGCATTGATCTGTCCAACAGCTCTGAGGTTCATAATGCAATCTCTAATCAGTTGGTTGATGGTAATTCTGCTGAAGCCACCACCGATCCTGAAGTGATATCTGTTCTTCCAGCTCTTTCAATCGATAAATCTGTAGAAGAAAACATAGGTTTTGATGTTCCTCACAATTGTATTATCTCCCTTGATAATCCAGAAACTATTATTTCAGATTCTTCTATGGTCAAAGAATTCCTGACTGAAATTACTCAGGATTGTATTAGTGAGCATGTTGACATACCAAAATATGAATCTTCTAATTTAGAGATCCTTATTTCTGCCAAGCAAAAAAAAAGCCACAATTGAAGTTTCTGGAACTTATTGAACCTTTATCCAGAAAGAGAAAAGTTGAAGGAAAAGGGAAGAAAAAAAGCGGGGACTTTTCCCCTTCCGTTAATTAAATGTCTTCACTCATTTTTTGGAAATTTAGAGGGGTCAAGAAAAAGGAGACCTCCCTCTACCTTAAGGAAGTTGTGAAAGACAACTCTATTTTTTTTTTGTTGGACTAGCTGAAACTAAGCTGGTTATGATCACTAGGAAGGATGTCAATAGAATCATTAGAACAGAATGATACTTTTATCACCAACTTGCGGCTGGTACTGCTGTTGGAATTCAGGTGTTGTGGAAAAATAATATGGCTGTCTTTACTGTGATTGACCATTCTCCTCAATTTGTTTTCGGTGCTTTGACTACTTCCAATAAGAGTCTTTGGAATGTGGCTATGGTTTATGGCCATAAAGAATTTCAAGTTAGAAGAGATCTTTGGAGCCGTCTAGACAATCTTTTGACAGAAGAGATTCCCACAATTGTGGGAGGAGACTTCAATTGTCTTCTCTCCAAAGAAGATAAGAGAGGTGGCAAGCATTTTTTTATGACTAATGGGCCAAAGGAGATGAAGCTTTTTATGGCTAATCAAGATCATCATGATCTAGGTGTGATTGGTCGTAGATATACTTGGTGCAATAATAAGCATGGAACTTCTACGATTTGGGAGCGTCTGGACCACTATTTGTTGAATTCCTTAGCTCTCCAGCTTGTCCCGTCAGCGTCGGTTAGGCACCTTGCAAGGATAGCTACGATCATTGCCCCATTGCTTTTTTACTTTGATGATAGTAATTCATTCAGACCAAATTTATAAGATTTGAGGATACTTGGAAATCCTTTCCAGCCACTTAGAAAATTGTAGCGAATGCTTGGGAAAAACATGATTTTGGTGATGAAGCTGATGTTCTTAATAGGAAGATCAAGAGATCTGTGAAATCTCATTTTTGCTGGAATAAAAATAAATGTAAGAATCTGAATTTGTTAAAAGAAGAAATGAAGAATAATATCCTCAATCTACAACTGCAAGGGGAAGCGGAAGGTGGCCTTAGTCCTGATAATCTCACTCTTTTATGTAGTAAGGTAAGGGAACTCAATGTTACCTTGCTAAGATTTTCTATGTGGTGTAACCAAAGAGCTAATGCTAATTGGAATGAGGAGGGAGACACCAACTCGAGATTTTTTCATGCATATGCCACTGCGAGGAAGAATGGTAAATTGGTAAGACAAATAAAGGATGAGGATAATAATGTGGTTGAAGATATTGAAGAAATTGAGAGAATTTTTTTAAAATTCTTTGAGAATAAATGGAAGTATCGGCAGTGCAATTACTAGAATTGGCCTCCAGCCAAACTGGATCAGTTGCTTGAAGTAGCTGACAAAGATTTTCTGGATGCTGATTTTACTGAATCAGATTTCTCTACTACCGTATTCCAGTAAGGGTCAAATAAATCCTCGGATACGGATGGTTCTACATCTTCTTTCTTCAAGTTCTATTGGGAAATTGTAGAGAGGTTGCTTGGAAAGCTATCAATAAGTTTTTTACTTCTAGATGCATGGATGGTGCTTGGAAGGATACTTTGGTTGTTCTCATCCCAAAGTTCAATTCTCCAGTATTTCCTTCCAAATTTCTTCCTATTAGTCTTTCTCAAACCATATACAAAATTGCTTCTACTATGATAGTTAATAGATTAAAGTGTTGCATTTCGAAACTCAACTCTGAGGAGTAGGTGGTCTTCATTCCAGGTAGATCTATGTCCGATCATTGCCTTCTTGCTCTTAAAATTTTCAACAAATTCAGAATTTCTAAACACAAGATGGGACTTATGGCTGTAAAGCTTGATATGGCTCAAGCCTTTGATAGCATGAGTTGGGAGACTTTGGAACATGTTCTACATTGGTTCGGGTTCCCTGTGAAATACTCATTCCTCATTTTATAATGTGTCACCAACTTGCATTTCTCTATTCTCTTGAATGGTAAAGGATATAGATGGATTGAAGCGAAAAGTGGCTTCAGGCAAGGATGTCCTATGTCGCCTTATCTCTTTATCTTGTGCTCCCAACTTCATTCCAGTGTTATTAAGTATAGAGGTTCTCACTTGGGCATCCAAACTGCTTCCAGAGCTCCGAGAATTACTCACCTATTATATGTTGATGACGTCTTACTATTTGGAACTACTTCCTCTTTCCAACTTCAAGTGATGATGAAGTTTGTAAGGGATTACTGTGGCTGGACTGGGCAAAGTTTAAATTAGGCTAAATCCCAAACTCTTTTTGGAAAATTTGTTAAACCTGTTATAAGGCGAAAAATTGGTAATAAATATGGGTTCAAAATTGTTAATGAGCTTCATTATTTGGTTACCAAACTCATTTTCAAGAGATTGGTCAAGAATAATTTCCAATTTGTGGTGGATCATGCCTAGGATAAACTTAATGCTTGGGGTGCTAGATTCCTCTCTTTGGCTTATTATTATAGCCAAGACTTCATTACTCTCTTTGCTCACTTTTATTTCATATAATTCCTTGATTCCTAAGAAAATTCTATTTGAATTGGACTGCATTTGTAGAGATTTTATCTGGCATCATAATCATAGTAACAATGGCCTTCATTACATTGCCTGGGATGATTTATGCATACCTAAAGCCTTCGGTGGTTTGGGAATGTATTCTGCAGTTAAAAAATCTGGTCCCCTTAGAGGCAGACTTGCCTGGAGGCTTCTCTAGAATCCTTCCTCTCTTGTATACAAATGTATGTCTGCTAGATATGGTCCTACTATTTGGAGAGGAAAGCCCAAGTATGGACAATCTACTGCTCGGTCTATCATTCTTAATGGAGCCACTTATTTGAAACCTATAGTAAAGTGGAAGATTGTGAATGAAGCAAACAATAATGACATGAGTGGCATTTGGTTACTTGATAAATGCTTCAACAAATGGCCCATGCTTGCTGATTGCATTAGACTAGATAATTTACTTCTTCAGAATTTCATTCTTGAAGACAGCAACTAGAATCTTTTGGAGTTCAACCGTTATTTCAACAGAAGCTTGATTGATCTCATTATACAACATTGCGTTATTCATGAAGGGGATGAAGACCATATGGAACTACTCTACCATCATTCCAGTAAATCTATTTCTTCATTGGATTATACAGAAACCATAAAACTCCACAAATCTTTTGATGATTTTGGTTATGTTGATGGCTTTGGAAATTGAAACTCAAGCATAGAGGTTATCTTTTTTGGTGGAGGCTTAGTAGGTTTTCCATTCCTACTAAAGATTTTTTGAAATATAGAAAACTTGGCAATAGTGACTTTTGTGCTCAGGGTTATCCAGCTGTGGAAAATTGTGCTCATATTATAGTCCATTGCAAGTTTCTTATTGATATTATTAGCATGCTGAGATCTTGGGGCTTCTTCATTCCCATTTTTAGCTCTCTAGCTGACTATTTTCAACAGCTTAGATTCCTCTCAAATGCTAACTTCGACATTGTAAAGATTTATTGCACAGCTATTTTTTTTTTCCTGGAACTGCAGAAATGATGTTAAGCATGGTAAATCCATTCTACCCATCTTGGTGATTGCTGCTAACGTCCTTTTCACTGCTACCAATAAGAATCCAATGCTAGTTAACTAGGATTCTTCTCTCCTTTGTGAGTCTGAAACTTCATGGCAAGAATCAAACTTAGACAGTATTGGTGGAGTTATTCGGGACTCCAGGGGTTGATCACTCCTTACCTTTGGTAAATAGAGTCTCCATTGGGATATTAACTAACTAGAGCTTGAAGCAGTTTTTTCTTTGAAAGATTTCATCAAAGAATGGATGTTTGATTGTAAAGGTCTTATTATAGAGGGAGATAACTATAATTCCATCAAATTTCTTCATGACCCAGTGATGAAATCCAAGGTCAACAACCAGATTTGCAAGAAGATTTCATTCCTTCATGACATTAATAAGGTTATCTTTCATCATACCTCTAGGAATTGTAACAAAGTTGCTGATTTGTGTGATTCTCTAGCTTTGGATAATAGTTTTTACTTTGATTCTTTCACTTCCTCTGATATTCTTTCTTCTTTATCCATTTTGTTGAATAAGAAATATGAAATTTGCAATTAGTTTGTAATAGTTTTCATTTCCTAGTTCTTAATGCAATTTGCACTTCTCCAAAAAAAAAAGTTGGATTCCATTGATAATAGGGATATAAGTTCTTTAATTGGCACTTGATGGGACTTTTCCCATGTCCCTTCTGAAGGGTTGTAAAGAGGTATTTTGCTGGTCTGGAAAAGTAATATTGCTTCCTTCAGTGTGTTGGAATATTCTTCTCAGTTTGTAATTGGTGAGTTGGATGTTCATAATAAAGGAAGATGGTGGGTAGCTACCATTTATGGTAGCACAAAGGTCTATAAAAGAAGATCTCTTTGGGAAGAATTGGAAACTTATTCTAGTATTGATTTGCCTATGGTGATCGGTGATGAGTTCAACTGTTTACTTTCGAAGGAAGATAAGAGGGGTGGAACAAGATTTACTTTTTCTTTGGGTTCAAAAGAAATGAAATCTTTCTTAGCTTGCAGTGACCTTCATGAGGTTGGTTTTGTTGGGCTGAAATATATATGATGTAAAAACAAAACTGGTGTTGATCGTATCCTGGAAAGGTTGGATAGATGTTTTGTGAACTCACCGGCATTAAGCTTGTCTCATTGTTTGGTGGTTATGCACCTACCAAGAGTGGCATTGGATCACTGTCCTATTATGTTAAATCTATTTCTAATTTGTCCTATGGCTAAAAGATCTATCAAGTTTTAGGATATATGAGCTTCCTTTCCAGCATCTGCTATAGTTGTGAGAAAGGCTTGAAATATGAAGACTTATGGAAGTTCTTCTCATATTCTTAATTTAAAAATGAATAGAGCTCTAAAGTCCTTACTTTATTGGAGTAGAGCAAAAATGAAAAGTTTAAATAAGCTTAAGGAAACTCTTAAGAAGGATATCTTGGATCATCAATTATTATTATTATTATTATTATTTTGATTAAATGCAAAAGTTGAATTAAAAAGAAAGAAATAACAACCTAATACGTACTAGAAAGTAGAAACTAATGGATACTTGATCAAGAGAAAAAGGATCCTTATTGAAAGCATATTTGTTTAAATTAAACTTAATATTTTTGAAATGAAACCCACTGTTTCCTATTTTAAAACCGTTGAGATGCAGGGGATACAAAAATATTAAACAATTAAAAGAAGGTGATTATGGATGCCTTTCGGTTGAAGAGATTTGGTTACTCAAATCTAAAATAAATGAAATAAATTCTACTTGCTCACTTAAGAACTTGGTGGAGAAAATGTGCAAAGGTTAAATGGATGGTAGAGGGAGATTGTAATTGAAGATTTTTCAATCTTTTTCCAGTGCAAAAAAAAAAAAACAAAATTTCATTAACTGCATAAAAGGTGAAGATGGAAGTCTAGAAGAGGATCAAGATCAAATTGAAGAAATAATGCTTCAATTCTTCAAAGGAAAGTGGCGTGAAAGTAGTTGTGCTTTGGACGGGTGGCCCATCCGATGGAGTTACTGGAGGAGGAGGATAGCAGGCTGTTGAACAAAGACTTCTCTTTGGATGAAGTAGAGATCGTGATCAATCAAACTGGAGGATACATTGCTCTAGGGATTGATGGCATACCATACTCTTTTATTAAGAGTTATTGGACCATTATAAAGAATGATTTAAGGAATGCTATACAATAATTCTTTTATTCTACTAAAATTTGTGATAGCTAGAAAGAAACACTTATAGTGTTGATTCCCAAAGTTAGCAATCCCATTACTGCCTCTAATTACTGACCAATCAGCTTATGCAATAATATTTACAAAATAACAGCCAAGGTTTTATTGAACATAATGTCTTGCATCATTCCAAAACTAATTTCTAAAGAGAAAGTGGTTTTCATTGCAGGGAGATCTCTATCTGATCATGTACTCTTGGCTCAAGAGATATTTCACAAGTTTAGGTATTCTAAATCAAACAAAGGTTTGGTTTCTTTTAAAATATATATGGAACAAGCTTATGATTCCATGGGATGGACGACTCTGAGTAAAGCATTAGAGTATTTTGGAATCTCTATACTCTTTTTTAAATTAATCATGGAATGTGTACAAGATCATTATTTTTCATTATTGATTAATGGAAATTGGTCTTGTTGGATTAATGCTAGAAGTGCATTCCGGCAGGGATGTCCTTTATCACACATTCTTTTTATTCTCTATTCTCAGCTCAAGTCAAATGCTTTTTGAGGAATGATTCTATTAGTATCAAGGTTAGTCCAAATGGCCCAAAGATATTGCATTTGCTATATGCAGATGACATTATAATCTTCTCTGAAGCTAAGTTGAAGACGGGGAAGAATATTAAAGGCATTTTGAAGGACTTCTGTTGTTGGACTGGACAAAAGGTGAACGATAATAAATTAGTGATCTTGTTTGGGAATTTTATTAGAAGAAGAAGGAAGAGAGCTATATCTCATATCATGGGCTTTAAATTGGTAAATGAGTTCAATTATCTTGGAATCAATATTGCTTTGAGAAGGATTGTAAGAATGGACTTTCAATTCATCGTTGATAAAGTTTTAAAGATGTTGAACACTTGGAGAAGCAAATTTATTTCATTGGCTGGAAGGATCACACTTTTGAAGTCGGTACTACTTTCTTATCCGGCTTTCCATTCCACATTTTCTGTGATTCCAAAGTGTTTATTAAATGAGATTGATAAGCTATGTAGAAGTTTCATCTGGAATAAAAAGAATGGAGGCTTAGGCATCCGTTATGTTATAGAATACAATGTGTGAACCAGTGGAAAGTGGTGGGCATGGTTTACATTCTTGCTCAAGAAAGGTTGGCCCATTAAGGGATAAATTAGCATGGAAATATACTCAAGACAAAGAGTCTATGTTTCATAAAATCTTGTACCCAAAATATGGTTCTTTTTGGGACCATAGTGTTGGGATGAATGTTACCTCGCCAGTATGGAAATTAATCACAGATGGAGGCAAGTTTCTTAAAATAATTATTAGGCGGTGTGTTGCAAATGGTGATTCAATAGATATCTTTAATGATACATGGGTCTTGGATAAAAATATAAATATTTGGCCTACATTTCTAGTATATAATGATGTCAATGGAGGAATTGGGATATTAAACACTATCATTTCAGAAGGAAGATGGAATATTGAAGAATTAAAGAAGAGTTTTGGCAAAGAACTTGTGGAAGTGATCAGTAACATAGAAATTTACTCAAATCTTCATGAAGATCAGCTTGAACTTATTCAAAACAAATCTGGGAGGTCTATATTAATGTTGGCTACTGTGATATTGGAGGAATTCTATCTTAAACAAGAATATCGTAAATGGAAAAAGAAGGCTAAGCTCAATGCTAGAGTGGAAAACTTTTGGTGGGGATTATTTAATAATGCTTTATCGACCTTTCAATTCCTATTATATAAAAGATTGCAAAAAAATAACCTGTCCAAGAGGTTGTATTAAGAATGAAGACTTAGATTATGTGACCAGTAAATGCAAGAATATTAATGAGGTGTTTTATCTTGATGTTTCGTATAGACGAAAATTAAATTTTCTAACTATTCATCCCAGATAAATGTAGTTCGTACCGAATGATGATTGCGTATGAAATGAGTTCGTACTAATTCACAATAGGTTCATACACAATAATATTTGAACTACTCGTATGTACGAACACTCGATCGTGTATGCCCTAAATTTAAAAATTCAGTTTTCTGGAAGGTTATTCGTGACTTTTATATATAAGGTCCACTAAAACTGACATGAAAGTGTCTTTCCTTCATGATTGTTTAAGGAATATTAAAGGAGTGAGTGTGAGAGAGTGTTTGATAGTGATTTCTTCCTAGTGAAGTATGAAGGGTTCACAAGGTTACTCAAAGGTAAGGATCTCTATGTGTGATTTATGTTTTTTACTCTTCCTCTTGCCTTTCTAGATTGATTGTTGAGAAGATATTTGAAGAAAGAACTGGTTCTCTGCCAACACTTGGATGGTGTGAATGGACAAAGGTTCTTTGCCTACACATGGAGGGTGCGAAAGGATGATGGTTCTCTGCCAACACTTAGAGGGAGAGAAAGGATAACGGTTCTCTGTCGACACTTGGAGGGTGTGAAAGGACGAAGGTTCTCTACCTACACTTAGAGGGTGTGAAAGGACCAAGGTTCTTTACCTACACATGGAGGATATGAAAGGACAAGGTTCTTTACCGCACCTAGGTTTGGTGGAAGAGAGTTTTGGCCTCTCGCCTTGCTGTTGGGCTAAAGGAAAGTAACTTTGGTAATAGTGCAATACCTTAAGTGTGAGGCTTCACGGAGTGGATGTAGGTTGTATTTGATCGAACCACTATAAATCTTTTTGTCTTTTATTTTTCCGCTACATACTTACTGCAAGTTATTAATTACGTGGCTAAAACGTTATTTTGAAAACTTTAAATTAACTTTATTCGTATATCAATCAATTTCAAATTTTAAATTCCTAGAGTAAGTTATAAAATTACCAATTCACTCTGTCTTTGTTATCCTTGGGTCATTCGTTTAGGTTTAAAAACCTAATCAAGATTCTATAAGAATCAATAAGTGGTATCAGAGCTTTGTTTCAAAACCATAAGTTTAGACTACTTTTTTTTATAAAGGAACATGGTTACTTTTGGAAACTAAAACACACTTGAAGGGTTTTCGATCATTAGACCTCCTTTATTTGATAACACCCCTTTCAATTTTTGTAAAACCCACATGCTTACATTTTTACAGTCACTAGATTATCGTATGTGGATCTTAGTTCAAGAAGGATATACGAAACCAACTAGATTAGTTGATGGTATTAGAATTGAAACACCCTTTGTTGATTGGACCGTAGAACAATATGACTTAGTATAGTTAAATGCAAAATGCTTAAATAGTTTCTTTTGTGCACTTAAGTCAGAAGACTACATGCAGGTTTCCACTTGCAAAAGTGGAAAGGAATATGGGATAGACTCTGTATTACTTATGAATGGAAAAATAAAGTAAAGAAATCTAGACTGAACATCTTGTTACTTGATTATGAATTATTTTGCATGAAACCAAATGAATCCATTTCTAAATTGTATATAAAATTTACTCAAATTTTCACTTCCTTAAATGCATTGGGTCAGGGACCTAACAAATGGTGAAATGGTTAATAAGATTCTTTATTATTTTCTACTACATATGATGCTAAAGTAATTACAATTACAGAATCTAAGTGTAGAAAACCTGGACTTATAAAGTCAGACTGCCCAAACCTAAAATCCACTCCTAGCAAGGAGAAGGCAGAGGAGAAACCAAATGTGAAGAAGGGAAAGAAGAGATTCTAAAGAGCTTTTTGGGCGGAGTCAGCTTCAACTTCATTAAAATTTGAAAAGGAGGAGTAAGTCACCAACTTGTGCTTAATGGCCGATAATCTTGATCAGTTAGATCAAGAAGAGGTATGTTACTTAACCTATGCTGAATTATTGGAAGTTTCTAAAAGGGTTTATGATGCATATAGAAAGTTAAAGAAAATGCATTCTAGTTTGAATATAGAATTACAAGAACTATAAAAAGAACATTGAATCCTAAAGAAAGATCATGCATTAATAGATAACAATCACATGAGCTTACGTGAAGAATTTGATAACTTGAATAAGGAGAATGAGATCTTAAAATCATTTTATGCTTAATTAGAAAAAAAAATTAAAGAATTTTAAGGATGAATAAAAAAAATAAAGAATATTATTTAAATTATTGCAATAATGTGTTAAAAGATTTAAACACATTTCTTAAATTGAAAGTAAAAGCTCTTAAGGAAAATGGGAAACCACAAATGCTGGAAGATTTTACAAATCTTTTTTTATAACAAAAATTTATACAACTCAGGAAGAGATAGAGTATTTATAGAAAATTGAGAAATCCATTTCCTAAAATCAAATATTATTCTTGTGGTATGTTTGGACATATAGCACACACCTATACTTTAGGTAAGAAAACTCATTTAGTGTGGAAACCTAAGATGCATAAACCTAGACATATCATACAAGTATATATTTTTAATTTTCCAAAAGGAGAACCCAAACTTGTTTGGGTTCCCAGGTCAAACATTTGATAGTTTTGTAGGCACACTCTTATACAAGGCCATGTTAGGGCATTTGGTACTTGGACAATTGTTGCTTAAAGCATATGACTGGTGATACTAAGCAATTTATATTGCTGGAAGCTAGAAGTGGAAGCAGGCTTACACTTGGAGATAACACCACTAGGAAGGTGGTTGGATCAGGTATGATTGGAAACCTGCAAATTTTTTTCATAAAGAATGTATTACTTGTAGAAGGCTTAAAGCATAATCTATTTAGTATTAGCCAACTATGTGATAAAGAATACAGGTGAAATTTTTTCCTACTAGCTACATATTAAGCCTATATGGTAATAATGTTTTGCATGGTTTAAGGGTAAATAATAGTTATATGCTAGATTTAAATTGTATCAAACATCCTAATACTTTTTGTTTGAAAACTCATTCTGATGAGTCATGGTTATGACATAGGAGACTGTCATTCTAGTATGAAAAATCTTAGGAAAATTATCCAAAAGAATTTGGTGAGAGATATACCAAAACTAGACTTTACTAAGGATCACCTTTGTATTGCATGTCAATTAGGAAAACAGGTGAAGTCCACTTTTCAGTCCAATAAGGATCTTAGAACTAGTAAACCTTTTGAGATTTTACATATTGATCTTTTTGGACAAGTTGGAATAGTAAGTCTACGAGGAAAGGTATACAAATTTGCGATTGGAGTTGATTTTTCTAGATTCACATCAGTTAAATTCTTATGTTATAAGAGTGAATCATTTGAGGAATTTAGAGACTTTTTGACTTGAATTCAGAGGAAACTAAGATGTGAGATTTTAAATATTCAAAGTGATCATGACGGTTAATTTTGAAAATGAAAATTTTGAGGATTTTTGTAAAGAGAAAGTAATTAATCATAATTTTTCTGCACCTAGAACCCCTCAACAGAATGCGATAGTCGATAGAAAGAACAAAACATTAATAGAAGTCGCTCGAGCCATGTTGGTAGAATATTCACTTCCTAAATATTTTGTGCTGAAGCGGTTAGCACTGCATGTTATATTCTGAACAGGGTGAATATCAGATCAAAATTAAATAAAACACCCTATGAACTTCTTAAAAGGAGAACACCTAATTTATCACATTTGCATGTTCTTGGATGTAAGGTGTTCATACATATAATGGAAAATCTGCCTTAGGAAGATTTGATCCAAAATCAAATGAATGAATTTTTCTTAGATACTGTAGTGTTAGAAAATCTTAAAGAGTATTTAACAAAAGAACTTTGGTAATTAAGGAGACCACACATATTATATTTGATTAATTTGAAATTTGGAAAAGACAAATGTAGAAGAGGATGAAATAGAAAATAACTCCCAACTGATTAAGAAATATAACTTGGAAGAAAATTTAGAGTTATAAAACTCGTTGCTTAGAGATTTGAGATTTTTTAAAAACCACCTTAAGGAATTGATTTTAGGTGAACCTAGTGAGAGTGTTAGGACTAGGCGTAGACTAAGCAATGAAGTCAATCATTCTTTCTTTACTTTAATGATATAACCCACAAATATAAATCAAATACTATTAGATAAATTTTGAATTTTGGTAAAGCAAGAAGAAATAAATGAATATGTGAGAAATGACGTTTGGGAATTAATTGTAAGGCCAAAGGATCAAAGTGTAGTTGGGACTAAGTGGGTATTCAAAAACAAAATAAATGGGTTTTATTAGCCTTTTTCCCTGATAGTGAGACTTGAAGCAATTAGGATTTTATTAGCCTTTGCATGTTTTAAAGGATTCAAATTAGTTCAAATGTATGTTAAAAGTGCCTTTTTAAATGGGATAATTTAAGATGATATTTATGTGTAATAACCTCTTGGTTTTGAAAATTCCAAATACCTAAATCATGTTTTTAAATTTAAAAAGGGATTGTATGGATTGAAATAGGCACCTAGGGCTTGGTATTAGAGTTTGAGCACTTTCCAACTTGAGAGATCTTTTAAAAAAGGAAGTGTGGACACCCTCCCTTTTTGATGAAATTGGGAGAAGATATTTTCATCGTAAAAATTTATGTTGATGATATCATCTTTGGATCTACAAATAAATATCTTTGTGATGATTTTTCTAAAATAATAAATAGAGAATTTGAGATGAGACTAATAGGAGATTTGAGTTATTTTTTAGGCTTTAGCATTAAGAAAATTGAGGAGGGAATATTTCTTAGTCAGTCAAAGTATGTTAAGGAAATCCTTAAAAAGTATGAAATGGACAATGTTAAATCTGTTAGTATACATATGAGTTCCTCAGTTCAGTTGGATAAGAACCCAAAGGGAAAATCTATTGATCAAAAGAAATTTAGGAGAATAATTGGATCATTGCTTTACTTGAATACTAGCACACCCAATATTATGATTTGTTTTTATTCGTTTACTATATTTCAATTAAATCCAAAAGAATCACATTTGGCAGCAGTTAAAAAGAAAATAGAGATATCTCTTGGGAACTCAGAACTTAGGGATTTGGTATCCTGTTCAACTCTTCATTTGAAATAATTGGATATTCAGATTTGGACTTTGCAGGTTGCAGGGTTGATAGAAAGAGTACATCTAGAACATGTCAGTTTAATGGAATTTCTTTAGTTTTTTGGTCCAATAGAAAATAGAATTCCATATCCCTATTTGCTGCTGAAGTTTAATACATTGCTCTAGGAAGTTGTGTGGCACAAGTTCTTTGGTTGAAATAATAGTTGATTGATTGAGGATTTACAATAGGCCTAGTTCCAATTTATTGTGATAACACTAGTGCCATTTGTATTTCAAAGAATCCTATTCAACATTCTAGAACCAAACATATAAACATAATGCATCATTTCATAAGGGATCATGTACCCAAAGGAGAAAATGAATTGAACCAAGTTTCAACTGAAAATCAACTTGCATATATTTTTACAAAACCACTAGCCTTTGATACTTTTAATACATTAAGAACAAGTCTTTGTGTGATTGACCTCATTGCCTAATTAAAAATTTTTGCAAACTTGATATGTGTTTTTGTGTGTTTTTGTTTTTATATTTGTGTTTGTGAATTTTTTATTTGTGTTTTTTTATATTTTGTGTGATTTTGAAATGCTTTACATCGAATTTCATGTTTTTGATTAATCGTGCAAAATTTTCTAAGTTTTTAATTCGTACTGTACGAAATTATTTTTGTCCGGTACGAATTATGTAGCATGTCGATCATTGGTTTGGACTGCTTGCGTATAGTTTTATTTTTCCAATTCATATCATACTGTATGATCTCGAGATCATCTCGGACAATGTGTATTGATTCGTATGTATGCATCTAAATGGTTATATCAACAAAAACTTTTATTATAACTGATAGTACGTATGAACCCATAGTTCGTATGTATGAACCATGTGTCATTCAATATGGGGGATGAATCTACCAATCATTAAAATGATCTTAAATAACCGATCATCCCAGATGAACACCTGTACGTCTGTATGATCGTATCATCAAAAGCCTGTATGAAAGGATGCCTTATAAATTGGGTGATTATGAAAAGTCATTTCGTTTCAAACATATTTATTCGTGCATATGAAATTTATTTTCATACGAATGAACCCATGTATCGTACTGCACAAACCTATTTTGTACGTACAGAAGATCATTTTTTATTTAAATAAGAGGGCTCTGGAATTCATTTTTATTCACTTCAATAGCCTTCTCTAATCGTTCATATCTTAGCAATGGCTAGTTCTAGTAAGACGGTTAGACTCACCAAGGGTCTATCTTCCAGGGGTGGAGATGACAACTTTCTCTCTAGTGCTAACGAAGAGTCTTTTCTTAAGTTTGTTTCTGCAAAAATTACACCCACTAGAATCCTTCTTCAATAGGATATTCACTTCCAAGTGATGCCTCTTTTTGTTTCCACCCAATTTGCTTTTATCCTGACCGTGATTCACTCCTATAGCAGGGAAAATTTTCATTACTTTCTAGCCAACATGACCTTTAGTATTGATCAAAGTAGGATAAATTCTTATATTCTAAAGAAGCGAGTTGAAATAACTAAGGAAGATTTGGGAACCTTTTTGAACTTAAGGACTCAAGGAGTTAGAGCCCACACTTTGACTTATACTTATGATTTTAATTGGATTGAAATAAATAAATTTATTAGAGGGATTGAACAAGTATATCATCTGCCTAATGTCTCTACTTTGAACCAAAATGCTAAGAACATCCAGCATGTTCTTAGAACCTCCATAATTCCTAAAGCTGGTCATCGTATTTATATTTCTCCTCTTCCATCCACTATCAGTTATCTATCATGACCAAACAACCAATTGATGAAGCCCAACTTCTTGTTGATTATATTTACGAGCTTTCTAAAATTGGACATGTCTCACATAAGATAAAGAAAAACATTACCTTAGGACACCTAGTGACATATATCCTTGAGAAGAAGTACAATCTTGTTCAATATGACCCTTATTTTGAAATGCCTATCTATTTCCCCAATGCTTCTGTTCTTGCACTTTTTGGGAGAGATTATACAAGTGAGGATTTTGAGGGAGAAGGGGGAGCACCTGCACCTGCAACTATGCCTGCTCATGGACCTAGCTTTCTGGAGATTGTCCAGCAATTTGATAGACTAGAGAGTCATTTTGATTAGTGCTTTGATCAAAGTTTGGCTCATCTAAATCAACAGGATGCACAGTACCAGCAGGAAATGGGTTGGATTTGAGGTTAGTTTAACTCAGTTAACACCAACATGGCTATGATAAATAGCTATATTTCTATCTTCAACTAGCCACCTCCTCCAGACCAGGGCCCCTAAGAGTTATAGAAGTACTTCTTATGCATTATTTTTGCCAGTCCTTAGTGATGTCATATGTTGACTTACGTGATTTTTTTGTGATTGTCCTTTACTTTTATTTTTATTTTTGAAGCCATGTTATGGTTGTATTGATATCATCTGAGTATCAATGTATCTCTATATTAATTTTATATTAATAAAATATGTTTTGCTTTGTTTAGTTAATTTTATTCTCAGTTTTAAATATTAGTTTGCCTAAATGATAATTCTAACTTAATTGATCTAAAAAGATGTTATAATATGATCAACAATACAAAAATTAATTTCAATAGAAAATCTAATTTTTCAAAATATAAGTTAATTTATAACTCGATTAAGTTAAGGCTATCAATCTCATATAATTTTTAGACATACATAATTTTTATATTATTATTACAATTTTGATATCTTATTATTCTTTTATTTCTATTTTTAATTTAATTATCTTTATTCTTAGAGAAGTTTGAGTTTTTAGACTATTGATTTTAGAAAGATCAATTAAAAATAGAGAAATGTACAAGTGTACAAAACTCAAAAGAATGTGCAATGGTTCACAAATTCAAAAGAGGCATAATATTAACACAAATATAAAAAGATGCACAAAGTATGCCACAAACATTGAAAATATGCGCCATGTCACCAACTATGTATATTGATAATGTTCTTTCCTTTATCTTTTAATCTTTAATTTCAAATCAATCTAATGTTCAATTATATTTTGTATTAGAAATTGACATAATTTAATCTTCATTTTGTCACCTTTGCAATAATTTTCCTTATCTAATTATGTATAATATTTCATGACCTTGATATATTTATCTTGTCAATGTTATATTTTAGTTTAAATATTATGAATTTTTATTTTTCTCTAATGAACATTAATCATGTTATTATAAATATAAATCAATCTCCTTCAAGATCAATTATCAAAGCTTTCTCAAATGACTTCTTATATTTCTTTTGTATTTCTTCTTCTCTTTTTGCTTTGTCAAAAAAGGGGAGAAATATTGTTTGTGTGCATTTGATTTTGATTGGTGAAAAAGAGACAAAAAAAATTATTCCAAGTAAAATCAGTCTTAGAATTTTGACTAATCAAATTCAAAAAACTCTCATGAATACAGACACATTAGGAGAGTCCACAAGACACTCAATCCTACCAGGGAGCCTTCCAAAATAGCCATAGAAAAGATCCACCAGCTCAGCCTTAGAATACCAAAATCATAGGATGGGTTGACCAGAAACCAAACAGGGAAAAGCAAGGTAGACCTCTACACCCTGTTATAAACACAGAACAAACAAACAGAAGAGCTAGTAATAAAATTCTAGGAAACACAGCTCCCCCCAACAACCCAGCAGAGAAACTGGAAAGAGCTCGGGTTAACTAAATTGCCAGAAATTAAGATAGTAGAAAAATATCAATAGTAACTGCACTTAATAAACCCACCACTATAAGAGAAAATCCCAACAATATCCCCACCATTACCCCCAACACCCAACCATGTAGGAAAGAAACAATTGGACAGCCCTTCAGCAACAAATCCAAAAAAATCTTTGCTCCAGTAAAAATCCAGAAAGACGTTAGCTAAACAAGGAAACATAACAATATACCTGCCAACAATAACCCAAACCTAAGAATACTATGTGCTATAAGAGAAGCAAATAATACCCCAAAGATAGGAAAGAGGCACATCAAATAGAGAATAAAGATCCATCCAGCAGTGCACCCTAATTGCAAGGAAGAGGCAGAACAACCAGCAAGACCAACAAAAGATATGATAGCCAAAAAATATCCAGCCAAAAAAACCAGAAAAATTAATGCTCCAGACAAAATCCACAAAGACATAAGCTAAACAAGGATACTCATCAATATGTCAGCCACCAATAACCCATACTTGAGCATACCAGGTGTTACAACAGCAGCACAAAATACCCCAAAGACAGAAAAGAGGCACATCCAACAAGGATTTAGTCCAACAATGCACCCTAATAGCAAAAAAGAAATTGAGCATCGAGCAATACCAACAAAGGATATGATGGCTAGAATAGCTCCAACCAATAGAACAAAAGCACCAAAGAGAACTTGGAAAAGACAAATGACTCCAGAAGACCAACTGATAAGTCTAATAGTGCCAGAAAACCAAAAAACCTAGTTAATACATAAATCCTAGGAAAAGACCAACTAGGACAGCAAAAATTAAGAAAAATAGTCAAGTACTAACATAAGGAGTCCCACATGCATCTAGGTAAATCAAACCTTTAAGAGGGCCAGGAATAGTAGATAGAATAGCATCAATAAAGCAACCAAGACTACAACCCCAATTAGCAAGCCAATAGGCACAAGAATTACCAGCCTTACTAACATGGTAAAAAAATGAATTCACAAAGAACAAAAGCCATTAATTTCCCTAACAAGATAGAAATTATTAGGGTTATAAAACACCTCCTCCACATCCTGTAAAGTAATAATGTTCATAGCAAAATTAACTTCAATATAAAATTTAGTTATGTTAAGAGGGATGCATAATTGAATACCATAAAGAATTGCCCTATTAAGAACAGTATCAGCATTACCATTATGAATCGGGTCCGTAAAGGCAACAATAAGATGGCCATTACTATCCTAAATAAGACCACCACAGCCAGCCACTGAATCAGACGTAACACCATCAATATTCAATTTAAAGAAATTAAGAGGGGGCATTTTCCATTAGGTAACATTAAGAGCAGAAGAAGCTCTCCCCCAATAGACCCTTAAAGTATTGCTAACATCATAACAGTTATTAAAACTCTTAATAGAAAGCAAGTTAATAGACACAAGAGCTAAAATTATATCCTTCACCCTTTGAATAACATTAAGATGATTCATTCTTACTCCAATAAAAATGGAGTTATTCCTCTCTAACCAAAGAAACCAAAGAATGAGAGAATGTATAACATTGTGAATGTGACCTTTAGTATCAATAAAACAATCCTTAAGTAAAGAATAAAGGGCAAGTAGAGTATTAAAACAATTTAACTAAAATATATCATCAAAATAAACCCAAGTTCTAACAGCCACAGGGCCAGAAATAAAAACATGATGCATATTCTCCATATGAAAATAATATTGACACATAGAAACTATACTGAAACCCTTTTTAATGATATTGTTCTTAGTAGGAATAAATCTTTGTAAAACTCTCAAGACAAACAAAGAAACCATAAAAGGGATGCTCTTATGCTAGATCTTAAAAAATATATTGTCAATGTTACCATTATCTCTAAAGGAGTGCCAAGCATTCATAAGATGAAAACAACCATCTTTAGATAAGTCACATTAAATAATATCTTTGGAAGTAGTATTAATAGGAAAGTTTAAAATACGGTGAATATTACAATAAGAAATCATGCTAGAGAGTTTATCATAGTCCCAACAACTCACATTGATGAAAAATTTAACTTTAGCCGATGCAGAAGAAGTAGAATTCAGGATAGAATCAATAGAATCTTTACCTAACCATTTATGTTGCTTGAAAAAAATGTTACCTTCACCAAGCCTTGAAGAAATAAAGGGCTCAACCTCCCATTTAACCTTGCAAAGCCTTTTCCAAACTTTAGAGTCCCCAATCTTAGGAGAGATATTAGTCGGATGGTTACCCACACAATATTTATAGATCATAAAGTTAGCCTAAAGATTCCCTTTAGAGCATAAATTAAACCAAAGTTTAAAGGAGAAGGCTTATTAAGGTTATGTAAAGTTTTGCAACTAAGACCACCTTCAGCCAAAACACCACACAACACTTAACCCAAGTAGGCCAAGTAATTTTAGAAGAGGAGAAAGTACCTTTCCAAAAGAACTTGTTAATCAGCTTGTGGATCATACTGCAAATAGCATGAGTAGGAAAAATGGTTTGAAACATATAAATAAGTTAAACACAAAGATCACTTTTGATTAGAGTCACTTTACCACCAAAACTAAAAAAAGTAGAATCCCAAGATAAGAGCTTATTCTGAACAGAAGTAATAATATCGTCAAATAAGAAAGTCTATCTTCTACCTTTAAATAGAGGAACACCAAAATATTTGATAGGCAAGTTAGAATGAGTAAAACTAGTAGCATTTCAAATAGCTAAAATATGATCATTGGAGATCCTCTTAGAAGCAATAAAGGAGCATTTTTTTTTACTAAAAGAAAGCCACTAACCATTTCAAAGAGACTGAAAAACTCCATTATTTTATGAATTCTATTAATAGTCACATTAATAAAAATAATAAAGTCATCAGTAAAACATAAATGGGATATATAGAAGCCTCCCAAAGTTCTAAAGTAAAGACTAGGATTCAACTCAAATAAATTAGAGAGAACCCTAGACATAAACTCAACCGTAATAATAAAAAAGGGCAGGGGAAGTAGAATCAACTTGCCTTAAGCCATGAGAAGACTTGAAGAAACCATTATTGGAACAATTAAGAATGATGGAAAAATAAACATATTCATTATAATTCTTAATAAGATTAATAAAGATAGAGTTAAAGCCAAAATGCCCAAGCATAAAGTAAATGAAATTCCAATTAATATTGTCAGAAGCCTTAGAAATATCAAGTTTTAAAATCACATTACCCCATCTAACCCACACATCCAAATCTTTACTTAATTCATGAGCAAAAAGAATATTCTCCGTTGTAGCCCTACCTTTCACAAAACCATTTTATAACGAGAAATAATTTTAGGTAAAATAGAATAAAGATGATTCAAAATAAATTTAGAAACCAATTTGTTAAAGAAAGTACAAAGGCTAATCAGATGGAAATCATTACAAGTTTGAACATAATCATTTTGTGGAATAAGCACTAACTTGGTAGAAGTAAAAAATTTTGGGGATAGGATTACCAGAAAAAAATCCAAAATAGCAGAAAAAATATTATTATGAATAATATGCCAACATTTTTGGAAGAAAAGAGTCGTGAAACCATAAGGCCTTGCCACAGTATCACTATTCATAACAAACAAAGTCTCTTTAACCTCCTCAAAAGAGGGAGGCCTATAAAGAAGCGTTATTCTCATGGGATAGAAGGTTGGAAATAAAAGAATGATCCTTGACCAGAATAGGATTGAAAACTTTATTTAAATGGTTTTGAAAATGAACCACAACTAAATTAGAAATCTTAACAAGGTTATAAAAATAGTAGCCATCCTCCCTTTGGATGTAGTTTATATTATTCTTAATCTACTTTCTCTTAGTTAAGGCATGGAAGTACTTAGTATTATTATCACCCTCAGCCAAGTGCTTAGCAGTAGCTTTCTGCTTTTAAAATACCTCTTCCTGAGCTTGAAAATAAAAAAAAGGTCAAGTTTGGACTACTTTAACAAAGAAAAATTAGCATCAAAAGGATCGTTTTGACTTAAATTCTCATTATAAGAACCAAATTATTCAGCTTCTAAAATATTAGTAAAGATATTTCTGAACACATTGTGATTCCACCAATTAAGAACTTTCTTCAACCTCTTAAGCTTAAACCAAAGTCTTTTCATACCAAAAATAGAGTTATAATGATATAAAGGAGCTTGCCAATTATAATTAACAACACCAAAGAAGGAATTATTAGGAACCACATATTTTGGAATTTGAAGTGAGAAGAGGCATTATATTGTCTATTCTTAATATATATAAGTAAAGGAGAATGGTCAGAAAAACATCTACTAAGCTGTTGCACATTTTTTAAATTAATAGAGTTAATCCAAGAATCATTTAAGAGCACATGGTCAAGCCTTTTCTATCCTTATTCCAGGCAAAGTTATTGCCAACAAACTCAATATCAATCAAATTACAAGATAAAATCATATTATTAAAATCTAACATGTCGTTGATCAAGCAAACCAATGCGAAAAGATCCATATAGCTTTAGGTTAAGAATAAACTTCCGTATAACATCAAGGTTCGGTCTCCTCAACATAAATTTACTAACCAAAGTTAAAGTAAAAGGAGTGGCTAACTATTCAACAACCGATTCCTCGAAAAGAATTGCTGGACAACCCTTAAAAGATGAATGAATAAAGTTAAGTTTAAATGAAGAAGATGAAGATCCAGTGACTACATCTTTGAATGATCATGATTTGCCCTCGAAAAGAGAAGAGGAAATCGTGTGAGATGATGATGGAGTCGTCATCACCCCGCACAAAAAACCAAAGAGGAACTCAAAATTAGTGCATGAAAAAAATAATAACAAGAAAAGTGAATGAAATTAACTGAAAACGAGGGAAATTCCAAGCCATGAGGGTTGAGAACCACCGCTCAAGGGAGAAACCCTAGAATCGCCTAGGAATCACACAGGAATTGCACCAGGCTCAGAGAGGCATTGCGCACAATCAAACTTGCCTTGATAAATTATATAATGCTTTCAATTCACCCCTATCTTAGTTAGCCTTAGGACATTAGTTTAGGTTTAACAACCTAATCTAGATTCAACAAGAATAAATAGAACCAACCTTACCTAATGTTGCTATCTAAAATAATACTGTTGTTGATTCCATCCGCCCCTATTTGACTAATAAAAATTTGTTGGTTTTGAATGGTAATTTTATATCTAATACACACTCTATTCCTTTGCTTTTAAATGTCCAATAGAATGATATGGAAGTTAATGCAACCATTGATTTTGCTCATAAATAAAGTGAAGGGAATGATAACCCGTTCTAAGAGGGTGAACTGGTTTTAGTGGAAGGTTGCTCCCCTATTAGGGATTGTTTGTAAGGCCCTACTATGAGGAGTAATGGTAATATGGATGATGGTATGTTTATGGAGGTTGAATGTCCTCAACAGGCAAATCAATAAATCTAACAAACTGATAGTAAGATTCCTTGAACTTCTCATTATACTAGTGATGTTTTAGCTGATTATGAAGATATGGGCATTGTTGCTAAATGCTTTGCTAAAGATGATAATGATACTAGTTTCATTAAGTTTCATAGTGAAAGAGGAAGAAAGAAACATCTTGTCATATTGTAATCTCCTAAGACCACTCATTCGCATACCACCTATTAATATTATTTTTTATGTTTAATTCTATTATTTGGAATGTGTGGGGAATTCATTGTCCCTCTTCTAAAATTCATGTTAAAAATTTATATCATGTTTACATTGTGTCTATTCTTGTTCTTTTGAAGCATCTTATGTCATTTAATAGATTGATTAGCACCTCTCAATTTTTGGGTTTTAATTATGTTATTTCGAATGTGGCTAATAAAATTTGAGTTTTTTGGAAGGTTCGTAATAAAATTGTTGTATTTGGTGATTTTACTCAAGTGTTTTATTATAAAGTTTATTTTTTAATGTTCATTGTTATGCTTCTTTTATCTATGTGGCTTTTTCTTGTTACATTAGAAAATTGCTTTGGGATCAAATAAAAAATTTTCACAATATTTGCATTTTGCCTTGGCTTGTTGATGGTGACTTCAATGCTATTACTAATCCTTCTGAGTGGAAAAGAGGCTCCTCTCCTTCTTACTATTCAATGGAAGACTTTAGTAACATGATTTTGGATTGCAATTTGATTGATATTGGTTTTTCTAGTAATAACTTTACTTTGAATAGGGGTCACTAATGGCAACATTCGAACTGTGTGCATTTAATGATTCTTGGCTTAATTCTTTTAGCTCTATCAATGTGCAACATCTTATCAGAACTCTTTATAATCATTCTCATTTGCTTATAGCCTTAATTTTATATATTTTAATGCTTCTTCTCAATTCAAATTTCAAAATATGTGTTTACTTTATGAATCTTTTTAAGATGTTGTTCAAACCAATTTACAATCCCCCTTGCATTCAGATAATTCTAGTTTTGGTATTAGGAGACTTTGGTTTAAGCCGAAAAGGCTTAAATAGGTTTTAAATTGGTGGAATAGTATTGACTTTAAAAATCTTTTTTCCAATATCTTGAATGTTGAGCAACAACATAATAATATTAAATATGCTTGCCAAGTTGATCCTTCTGGTGATAAATTCACTCTTTTATGAAATGATAAAGAGGTGCTTTTTAAATTACAAGCTCATGAGGAGGCTTCTTGGAAATAAAAAGCTGTAGCTAAGCATCTGGATGAAGGTGATAATAACACTAAATATTTTCATGCATTAGTTAAAAGGAATAGGGCTAAAAATTATATTAATAGAATTCAACATAAGGATGGTTCTTTTACTGAGAATTCTGTGGAAATTATTAATTTAGCTATGCAACATTTTCAAAATCACTACAATAAGAATTTTAGTCCTGCTCAGACTGTTGATCATTCTTTTATTCTCAACTTATATCACAAGGGGATAATGAGAATCTTTCCAAACCTCTTTCTCTTGAGGAAGTTAAAGAGACTATTTTTGGTATGAATAGTGACTAAGTTCCTTGGCCTAATTGTTTTACCACTCAAATTTTTCAAAAACTTAGCACATTATCAATAATGATCTTTTCTCTACTATTTTGGATTTTGTTTCTAGTGAAGCTATTCCTAATTGTTTTACTTCTACTTCTATTATGCTTATTCCCAAAAATAACTTTATGAATACTTGGCATGATCTTAGACCTATCTGTCTTTTTTTACTTTTTTAACAAATTATTTCTAAAGTTCTCATGAATTGTCTTACTTCTATTTTACCTAAAATTATATCACTTTCTCAGATAAGGTTTGTGACTGGGAGGTCCATTGTAGATAATATTTTATTGGCCCAAGAGTTTTGCCAAGACCTAGATTTTCGGGTCAAAGGGGGTAACTTGATTTTAAAATTGCATATTGCCAAGGACTATGACATCATTGATTGGACCTTTTTTATCACATTATAAATTTCTTTGGCTTTAGTTTGGTTTTTAGTAACCTTATTAGGAATTTTATTGTAGGTGTTTATTTCTTTATTATTGTGAATGACTCTTGTAATGGTTATTTTAAATTTTCTCACGGCTTAAGACATGGTGATCCTATTTCTCCTACTCTTTTTATCATTGCGCTGAATTCTTATCTAGAGGCTTAACCAATTTTTTTTAGAATACTCCTAGTCTTTATTTTAGAATGTTGGATGGTTTTCCCATTTAATATTTATGCTTTGCTGATGCTTTAATTATTTTTACTAATGCTTCTGTTAATAGGATTAAAAAACTTATGGATATTTGCTATCAATTTGAAAGGGTTAGTGGCTTATCTCATAATAAAAAGAAAAGTTGTTTTATTGCTTCTAAGAGAATTACCAATGATCATATTATTGCCATTAAAGATTTAATTACTTTTATGCATGGCCAATTACCTATTATGTTTCTTGGTGTTCCTCTTTTTAAAGGTAGAAAGAAAGCTTTTCTCTTTGATGATCATATTTCCTCTGTTCAGAATAAACTTTATCTTGAGATTCTATTTTTTTGAGTTTTGGTGGTATAGTTACTCTTATCAAAAGTATTCTTTGTTCTCTATAAGTGTATATTTTTCAAACTATTTTTTTAACTAAAGTTGTTTGCAATAGAATGCATAAAATCATCAATACATTTTATTAGAAAGGTTCTTCTACTAATTCCAAAATTGTCTGGGCTTCTTGGGCTAAGCACTATGGTGTTTTGGAAGAAGGGGGTTTTGGTTGCAAGAATATGAATGATTTGGCTATGGCCTTCTCCATTAAATTATGGCATAGTTTTAGTTCAAAAATTAGTCTTTGGGCTAAATTTATGTATGCCAAGTACTGTGTTGGTAAACACCCTACTTCTTGTAAGTTTAATCAAGGTGACTGTAGATTATGGTAATGGCTTTGCAAGGTTAAATGGGCTGTTGAGCTTTACATTTCTTGGGGGATTTCTTGGTGAAGGTAATGTTTTCTTCTGGCAAGATTATTGGTTGGGTAAACAGTCTATTGACTCCATTTTGAATTCTTCTTCTAATGTGGCTATTAAGGTGAATTCTTTTTTCTCTGATAATTTTTGGGACTATGAAAAGCTTTCTAATGTTGTTCTTGATTTTCTTGTTCATCAAATTTTGAATCTACCTATCAATATGAATTCTAAGGATATTATCTTATGTGATATTTCTAAAGATGGTAGTTTTCATTTAAAGGATGCTTGGCATGCTTTTAAAACCAAGAATAATATTGATAATATTTTCTCTATGATTTGGTATAAGAGTATTCCGTCTACCATGGTTGTATTTGTATGGAGAATTCTGCATAAATTTGTCCCCATATATGACAAACTGAATAAAAGAGGTTTTATTTTGCCTTCCAAGTGTCAATGTTGTTGCCATTTAGAAAATTTGCATCATGTTTTAATTTTTGACCCTGTTATTGTTAAAACTTGGGTTTATTTTGATAACATGTTTCAATTTAATTTCTTTAATGCACATTTGTCTCTTCATGTCATGCTTAATGCGTGGTTCATTAAGTTTAAGTGTCAAATCAAAAATGTTGTTCCTACTATCATTTTATGGTTTTTATGGATGGAAAGGAATAATTCTTTATTTAATAGAGTTCGTATAAATCATCATAAGATGATACAGAGTGTGAAAGATAAGGTTTTGGCTCTTTTTTCTATTAAGTTGCTGTCTGGTAAGAACTTTAAAAATTATTCTTTTGTGGGTTATTCTTTAAATCTTAATCTAGCTGATGGTTCATTATTAAAGAGGCTAGAATTATTTATTGGATAAACCTCCTTCTAAAATTTATAAGTTGAATGTGGATAGTATTATCCTTGACTCTGCTAAGGGTTATGGTGGGGTTATCGGAGATTATAATGTTAGTCTGATTATGGCCTTTGCGGGTCTATTTTAGAATGGTAATCTTTTTTATGCTACCACCTTGGCTATTCTCTATGGTTTGAGGTCATGTATTTCTCTAAATGTTACTAATGTTATTATTGAGGTTATCTCAGATTATAATTTCTATTTTTTATTAACTATGTTGATGACTCATTTTGTAGCCCTGGTCTATTTTATCAAGTTAGGGAGATAAAAACTTGCATATTTTTTTAAACTTCTCTTTTTCTCATATTTGCAAAGATGGTAATGCTAGTGCTTACTAGCTTGCTCAATGAGTCTCTGGCCTTAAATTTGTCTCTGATATAATTGGGACTACTATACTTGTGGCTCTAGAAGGCTTGCTTTGACTGGATATTCTTGGTATGCCTTACATGCATAGTAAAGTTTATTGTTTGGTTTGGTTATGGGGGTGTGTCTTGCTGTTCTATTTTCTCCTGGTTGGTCCCTTTGTCTCTCAGTCTTATTATATATGGTACTTTGTTAATTCATGGTTGTGGTTTTTGGTGCAGTTTCGTGTGGCTGGAATGTTAGGGTGTTATTCCTTTTTTGGGGTTGCTCTTATATTTGTTGGAGATTATTATTTTTTGTGCTATTATGAAGGCTGGATGTTTGGGTTTCTATTCTATCCCTGGGGCTGGTACCCTTGTGATTGCTTTAAGCATATGTTAATTTGGTTTTTTTTGGCCTTGACTCTTAGCAGTGTGGGAGTATTTTTAAACTGGATCATTCTAAGATGGTTGGTTCTATCTTGTATCCCATTTTGGTTTGCTTTATTTTATTTACTCTATTGTTTTTCTTTTCTTAAATTATTTTTGGCATTTTTCTATTGTTCTGCCAATTTCTATTAAAATTTTTGAGGTTTGGGGCATGAGCTATGATTATAATACAACTTTTAATGGGATTCCTAGTGGTTGCTCTCCTACCTCATGTCATTGTCTTCGGAGTTTGTTATGGCTGCATTCATTGGCTATGGATTTATTTACAACTGGGTTTTCTGGGTGGTCTGTGATTATTTGGGGGAATTACTAGAGATATCTCTATTTTTTTCTCTCGGTTGGCTTTGGAATTTGGGGCCCTTGTAGGTTGGTTGAATGCTCTTTCTATTGAGGAACTATGCAATTTTTTCTAGGAAATGTTCTATTTCTAGATCACTCTTCGGTGTTATTCTCTGCCAAGTTATTTTAGGAGTTTGATTTACTTCTCTTTGGCTCTTTTTTTCTATTGGTGGTGGATTGGTCTTGGTGGTATGATGGAGCAGCCTTGGGTTATCCCTTGTGATGGTTTCTAGTCTCATCTTATCCTGAGCTCTATAGGCTTTTTTCTTTGTTTAGATAATTTGTGTTTGTGGGGGTTGTTAGTATCTAATTACTAGTCTAACTTGGTTTTTTTTGTGTTCTCCTTATTGGGGATTTTTTGCATTATTGTGGGAGATGGTTATGGATGCATTCTTTTGCTATGGATTTTTTTTTTTTACAATGAGGCTACTGGGTCGTCTGTGATTCTTTGGGGAGTTCCTTGTGTTATCACTATACGTCTCGGTTGGCTTGGTATTTTGGGGCCCTTGCTGGTTGGTTCTTTTCTCTTCACATTGGGGAGTTGTGCTGTTTTGTTAGGGAGTTTTTCTATCTCTTTGGTGCTATTAACTTTGATCCTTTTTTTTGGATTGTTAACTTTGTTGATCATAATTGGTTGGAGTATTTCTTCATCTACTATGGGAGTTTCCTTATGCGCAAGATGATTTTGGGTGATATCACTCCTTTTTTCTTTGTTCTTTATATAGTTAATCTTTTATTTTACCTCAATAGTTTTCTATGTTTTAGTCTTTTTTTGTGTAGTTGAAGTGGTTTACAGGAGGATTTGCAGATGGCAGTTCTCAAGGTTTTTTGCAGAAATATTGTGTTTCATGGGTTTATCTCTATCTTTCTTTTTGGATGCTTAGCTTTAGCATCTTTAGATTGTTCCTAGGTTATTTTTAATTTTGGATTAGTAGGGACTATCAACTCGTAGGTTTTCTTTTACTTTTGTAGCTCTCCTAAGCAGTAGCGAGCTGACAGTCGCCCTTAAAGACCTTGTAATTTCTTTTTTATATTAACCAGTGAGCCCCTTTGTGGGATTTAATTAAAAAGATAATAAAAAAAAAACAAAAAAAACTCAAAATCAAGTAAACTAAATAACTTAAACATAAAGTTAATAAATCAACTCACTTAAGAAATACTTAAACTAAAATAAGAAGACCTCTATGCATTATATTTCATTCCATTGGAGGCACGTATTCATTAAATTTATAGGTATTTAATAAATGTTTCATAAATGGAAGTATTTTATGCATATGCTTAATTCTGTTTTGTAGGCATACAAGCATTCCATTCATAGAGCATAGGATGTGGGTTTGAGGGCATTAATGAAATTTGATGTATTTTAATAGAAACATTTTTTATAATAACTATCTCCTAGATCATTAATAAAAAATAAAAATAAACTTCATATGTTCAGTGCAATCATTCGCTCCTATATCTATATATATATATAATAAAGAAATACAAAGAGCAATCATATTATTAAAACCATGATGCAAATTACTAAGTGATAGCACCCCTATCACATTCCTCTTTTAACAAAGAAATAAAGTAAGGATGAATCTTATTACAACCAATATCATCCCAGAAAATATTTAAGGAAAGAGCATAGTTAGCATAAAAATCACCTAACTTATTTACAATCCCTATTAACCAAATGGAATAAGACTTGGTTAAAGTCTTTAGGAAATGATATATCTTCTTCCTTCAGTATATCTTTTTTAACATCTTCATTATTCAACATGCTTTAAACATACTTAATAACATTATAGTTATCTCCTTCTTTTATGATTCCTTTAGGCTCGTACATCCACTCTTGAAGAATAATCCTCAAAGATAAAATAGAAAACAACTTGAACCAAAAGCACATAAAAATCTTCCTCTATGATCTTTGATCACACCTCCTATGCATGCTTTATATGAGCTCAGTAAAGAAGCATCAACATTGAGCTTAATTCATTTTGGGGAGGAGGATACCAAGAAGAAGACAACTATGATAGCTAGTTGGTATCCCTATTATCCAAAAATAGATTTAAGAGAAAAGAAGAATCAGGAAAGATATTAGAATTTGCTTCTAAAATAGTTACATTATGAGCCTTTAGACTTATAGTTTAGTGGCTTCTATACTTTATGAAGTCAATTACTTACATAGTTATTTAAAATTAAATAAAAAATTTAAACACTTTAAATCATGATTAATAAAATAATAAATCATTAAAATTTTAACTTAAATCATAATCCCTTTGACTTATAATAAACAAAGAATTTCAAATCAAAATAACTCAAATAATAAAACCTCTTAAAACATCAAAGCAACATAACATTCTCCACACATTGTAAATGGTTTGTCAGGACAACAGACTTTATTTTAGGTAAAGTCATAAGTTGATTTGGTGTACTTTTAGATGCCATGCTTGGAGGGCCTCTTATGTCTACTTACTTATTTTTAATATATTGCATAATCATACATGTTTATATACTTTTATTTACATATTGTACTATGTTTAATAGTTGCATGTAAGAATATATTACAAATTTCATTTTTGCATAAATTTTTTGCTTACATTATAAAGTCCTTTAAATGTACTTAGGATTTCAATATAAATGTAAATGTTAAATGTTAAATGTAAATTATTTAGAATGTATCTAGATCATGTTGTATAAGGACTTGTAAAAGGTAAGAGGTAACTAATTATGCACATATGACTTTAAAAGGAAATGTTTTCTCTTCCTTTGAGAAGAATTATGTTTTAGAATCCTATAGGAGACATGGAGCATAAAGACAATAAGTAAATACATTTAAACATGCACTCATAGGAGTAGAAATCTAAGTCTATTTTTGTGGAACTTGGCAACCTTACTTTTAGTAGACCCTACTTTATATTCTACAATAAAAATGAATTAATAAAAGATTTATTTATACATTATTGTTCCATAAGATTTCATGTCTCATTTATAACATTCGTATGTGTGGTGGATTTAAATTAGATGGTAACATTTTCATAAGTTTCTTTAAGTATGCATTTTAAGGAATTTATGGGTATATGTATGATAGTTCTAGGAAGATGCGATAATTGTACCATATACATGAATACCTTTACCCTGACATACATGCATACATGCATTTTAAATTTCTTCAACATACACTAAACAAAAGCACATAAGCCTAAAATAAAAAATAGATTATGTTATAGGGTTTCTCAACCAATCCTTGTGTGTTTAAGGATATTATGCTAACAAAACTATCTAGAAAATCAAATAAATAAAACTTTTTATAAATTTAATTTTAATGAAAATACAATTTAGAGTTTGGGGTGTCTTTTCATCAAAATTGCATTGGCTTGGTGCATTTGATCCAACTTATATTACTAAACTCTATTTTAAGAAATTAACTAGAATCCATGATTTCAATATCTAAATTAGCTTTTTTATCTACATGTATTAGACCTACAAATCATGGTTTTAAAATTGTGTGCTTAGGTTGTTAGCTGGCAACTCACTCGAAGTGAGCACAATATAGATGCATTTGTACTTTTAAAACTTACTTCTTGGAGGACTATCCTAACCTTCAACTCTAGAAATCTTTCCAAAATAATGGATTGAAACCATTAAATGTTCATGTTAAATATATGAAATTTTAAATATAAATAAGTATAGTCTCCACTCAAAGTTAGTTTAAGAACCCAAATTAAAATAAACCCTATTTTAGTTTGTTAGAGGAGAGGAAAGTTTATTTGGATGTTGACTAAAGTATATCCTTAGTTAATTTAATTTTAAAAATGATTGGAGAATGTGAATTTTGTCATTCAGGATGAATTGAACATTCTCTTTATTGAGTTTGATTTGAAAATAATTTTTTTTTCTCTTTTCAGGTCATTGGTAAAACATTTATTTTCTCTAAATATATTATGTTGCTAACAATAATTATTTGATTAAAGAAACTTAATGTGAATTAGTGGCGCATTTATTTGACCATGATTACTATTTTATAAAATAAAATTATGTTTTTACTTTTATGATCTTCATTTGGAAAGGTAGAAGTTTGATTAACTCTCACATCTTTAGACTCTTCCAAAGAGAGCTTTATTCTGAACTCCTTCTAGAGAGACTAGACCAACCTTGATGGAACCCCATTCTCCTTAGGATTCCTGGAATGATGAATGACATATTTTATTTAGGTTTCTCTTAGAAATGTTGTATAATATAACATTCCACCTATCATGAGATTTTAAAATAAGAAAGGGTGTAAAAGGCACACCAGTCACACATTTAGTAAATCCTTAACTTAAGTCAGCTAAATATTCCTTTGGTATCACAGTTGATCAAGTTTTAATGTTCCTCTAAAGCCATTCCATTAAAATTATGCAATCTACTAACTCGTGATGGAGCATCTAATGACCTGGGAGATAATTGGTTTGCCGCAATTTACCAACTTTTTTCTGATTCCTAGGATAAAAAATGTTTAAATTCTAACTTTTAAAAATTCTTTCTTCCTATTCTTTTTATAGCTTCCCTTAAAAATATGTATTATATTTCTAAATGCTTCAAAAATCTCTCTATTTTTTTCTGGAGAAAAATTAGATTGAGGTTTAAACTGTTGATCATTTTATGGTATATTATACAATTGTTTTTGGGAAGGATGACATAAATTCCCTAGTTGAATCATTATCGATTGTTTTCCTTTATCAACTATAAACACTGTCTCAATCTACTTTTCTAATGCCTTATGAATTTTTAACTTCTTAACATCTAATAAAGATTGATCTCTTTTGTAAAACAACTGAAAAGAAACCTATTTTTGGAAAACATTTCATTGCCACGAAACATAACCAAATGAACTTGGATTCTTGATCTATCACTTGCCTATTTATTAGGTAAGCCTCTATGTTCAACCACATTAGTTTTAAGGAATTTAAAGATCCTTAACCCTAAAACTCATAACATTTCCATTGGATGCAAAACCTTAAATTATTTATATCCTATGCCATTGAACATGGCATATTTTTATTTTAACCTTGGAGGCTTCACTAAAATCAATTAACATGATTATCATCACTAGCATGATGCATTTTGTTAGTACTAAACCTTGGTTATCCTTGATTGACCCTGTAATCCTAAAAAATTAAATAAATAAAATTAAAATTTTCTTAAACCTCAAGATAGCCTAGTTAAACCTAGCCATGCAACCTTTTACAAAGAAATCCATAATATCATTTAGGGAACATTAAACCAAATCCTAAGCCTTATTTAACCTGGTTGACTAAGTAAACATAGGATGTCCAAATTGCCCTTTTACCCCTTTTAACTACCTTACATACATGAAGACAACACTAAAGAATGGGACCACCTCCAATAAACCTTAAACATCATTAAAAATCTATTAAACCAAGTTTTAACCCTTGACCAATTCAATCTAGTTTGATCAAAGAGATTGTTTAGCTAATTAATATGCATTTTGAATAAAAAGATCCCACAAAGCCTTGGGACCACTTTGAACACGTCCAAAATATCATTTGGAATGAGTTTGACCCACAGTTGACCCATTGTTAGACTTTGTTGACCAAGCAAACCAAGGTTGAGGTAGACATGTCATATAGACTATAAAAAATTAAAACTCATGATTTTGACCTCACTGTGGAACCAAACTCTATAAGACTCCTTGGACCTGCATGAGTCATCCAAAGGAGTTTGGGCCCATGGGCTCACTTTGTTTGACCATATGGGTCGAACGAAGTGGACCACAAAAGGTTATTATGAGTTAAAACTCAACCCCCCATGGAATTATTTTTTCTAAATGGTTGTAGGTGTGTATTTACCCAGTATACATTACTTATGAGGTTCCACCCATGTTTTGACATGGGTCAACCATTCGGTTGAACCAAGCCACCAAAAATATATTTTCTTAGGCCAATTTTTTATACAACCCAAATTTGTCCTAAGATATGGCTTGAGTAGACTTTTAAACATTCGTACAACAATTCATGCTAATCTCTTACCACTTAAGTGGCTAAGGTAGCATGATTCCCAAAAACAAGCACTCTCAAATGATTGATTTAATGATAACTTTCCCAATAATAGCCCATGAGTTTACAATATCTTCAGAATATTTCCTTAGATCTTTTTGGTAAATCTCTTATTGAAAATGCTACTTGTGTTGGCTTAGTAGTAAGATCCAGGCCCTCCATTATAATTTCTCTTTCATATAAATAACCACTTTTTTCTTAAGGAAAGGGTTAATCAATTTAATTATCCAGATTCATAACAACCTCCAAAGCTGTGCTACATCCTATCAAATCAATTCTATAGTTCAAAATAATATCCAAAACCATCAAGAAAAAGAGAACAAGAGAGAAAAGGGATAATTTATCTCTAGCTCTTAATCTAACCACTATTAACTTTAGAGTCTAGAAGGAAGTTTTAGAGTTTATCACAGGCATTCCAATATGCCAAAGTTCAAAAAAATCCATTCACAGGGTAGTCCTACTTTCTAATTTTAAGTCTTAAGATCAAACTCAAAATTTTCTTAGATTTCAGACAACATGCCGTATCAAAGTCTTTCACCTTCAATGGTTATAATTGTATGGTAAGATCCAAAGTCTAACATGTTTTTGATCCATCACATGTTATGTGTCCAACTAACCATTAGCCATGGTATAATGAAAGGTTACATGCCAATGATTTGAAATCATTAGCCATGATGGTTAAAGACAATTTAAGTTGAATTACATATTAAAATTAATGTCAAGAAATTCAATAAATCAGATTAAATTCATTTTAGCTCTAATTTAAATGATTTTCTCCTCAACAGAAAGGGTTCAGCTCTAGTATTTATTAAAAATATTTCCAAGAGTTTTTAAATATTATATTTTGAGAAAATTAGAGAAATAGGTTTACCTATTATCTTGATTATCTCAAGTTACAATTATCCATTTTTAGCTTAAATTTTTGGAGTTCATTTTTATACACATTTAACATCCCATGTAGATCTCTTAGGGTATGATGAGCTCTAAATTTATATGATTTAATTTTTGGAAGTCATTGGTCCATTTTAGACCTATACATTTGAGAATTCATATCTTTTTATACACGTAGAAGTTTATAGCAATATTTTGATGATGTATTCAAGTATATACATGGGTTAGTTAGTTACTAATTTCACCCAAGTCAAGTGATTATAGATTTAAAAACAATGACAGATATTATAGATGCATTTAGCATTGATGGTTGATTTTTAAATGTAGGCAGACTTTAATGAGCTCAAATTTATGAGGTTTGAAGCACATATAATCATTTATCTATTTTTCAATTTTCTCTAAATTTAGATACCATTTGTTATTTCATTTATGAAACCTAAGATTTATGTACATAATTGACCTAGGATATTTGAAAAATCATAATAAATCAATTTTTACTCAAACAAATGCATATAATATATCAAAATATTTGAATTGAAAGCTTAATAAAGGAAAAATTAAAACCTTATGAAAATTCATTCAAAATAAAAATAATTTAAAAACTATGGATATTAATTATTTAATAAAAATAAATATTAAAAATCTATAAAATTTACCAAATTAAATTTAAACATATTTCAATTTTGATAATTAGGCAAAATTTCAAGAGGTTTGGTGTTTATTTGGTATGAAAAAAAGAAATATCCAAACGTAAATAATTAAATAAATCCATTTATCAATAAAGTTAAAAAACTGATAAGTAATTATAGAAAACTCTAAGTTGAGAAAAAACAATGACCTTAGACTCATGTCTGGGCCTAATATTTTTTAAAAAATATAAAAACATCAAAGTTCACTATAAATTAAAATGTCTACATTTCGGTCAACCCTTATATATATATATATATATATATATAACACACTAAATTTGTAAAATCCATAACTAATTCTAGAAATTCAAAATTCATTAAACTCAAAAAGATTAAACTCATCTCTTGGTCTAATATTTATGAAAAAAAAAATATAATATTTCAATAAATAAAGAAAATGAAAAAAGCCAAGAAATGGACCTCGCATTAAATGTATTAAAATAGAAAAAAAAATTATTAAATTATTAAAACTTTAAAAAATCATCAACTCAATAAAATTAAATCAAAAAATAGTGTTAAATAAATAATCAATAGTCTTGTAATTAAAGTATTTTAGGCTAGACTCCTTTGGGTTGTGGGGCTATGTGCCTAAAGGAGGCCTTGGTCCTCATTCCCATTGTGACATTGCCACATATGAATTTAATAAAATGTAAAAATTAAAATTATAAAATTAATAAACAAGTAATAAATTAAATTAAGTCAAAATCTTTAATAAGAATACTTAGACATTATAGATTCTATCCCCTTATGCTTGCTTCCCTTAAGGATGGAAAAGGTGTATTGACTTTGGAAGAGATAGGGACCAAAAACATTTAATTCAAATTTAAGACTATGCTATCAATCTACCCAATTTCTTGAGTGTAGTAGCATTTTCTTTTTAAATCTAAGATATACTTATTAACAACTTCTGGCACTTAGGAGTTGTTTAATACTATATTTTTTAAAATATAAAGGTAAATATATTAAACAATCAAAACATCCTCAAAAAGAAATTTAAAATATCTGAATCATTAAAACTTGAAATCAAATTATCCTTTAAACACCTTAAACAAATAAATTTATTTATAGACAACTCTAAATAAATAATTCCTAGGAACTATCTAAGCCACTTAGTCTTTCTACACATACTTAAATCGTTTGTTAGGATAACCTAATCTAGCCTATATTAGGCAGGTGGTTTGATTTGATTGCTAGGTGCTTTACTTGGTGAGTAACTTTTGTATGTATTTATTTTTAGCAATCTACATGTCATACATTTTAAATTCCTATTAGTACCCTTATTCTTGCATTAGAAAAAGGATTCCTCTAAACATAAGAAAGAATGTTAGTTAATCATTTCTTCATTAATTTCTAATGAGAATGAGCATTTATAGGAAATTGTGTCATGTAAGGAGGTCCCTAATAATAAAACTAAGGTGCTGGCTCCACCTCCTAGTAATGAAAATGAGGAAGAGAAACATGTTAATTTGATCAAGTGGGATCTATGGAAATGGAAGTTACATATGCCTTTAAGCAAAGCAACACTATAAATGTTGAGAGTACTAAAATGGGGCAATTAGCTATGATTTATTCTGAGCATAATAATAGTTTAAATTCCTCTATATTACCTTACTACACAAATAATATCATAGTGTATTTTGATTCTATTTTCTACCCATCTGGAGCATAATAATATTAGCTTGATTTACACTATAATGATTAAAGACAATTTGTTGGATAATGGTGATGCTATATGTTGTAAGAATGCTTCAACCCTTTATAATATTAATGATTATGGTAATGACTATACTAATAGTTCTACTAAGGTGTATGATGATTTGGTATTTACTTTGAATGTAGAAGTTGCTCCAAGAGGGGGGAGAATTGGTGATTTTAAAAAATAATCCTAAGCTAGAGTACTAATTTTTTAGATTTTTCAAAACACTTAGAAATAAAAAAATTTTAATTTTTGTATGCGAAAGCTAACAAAATAAAAATGCATTTAAAATAATGATGATGCAATTTTAATTATCACAATAGAATATAGAACTAAAAAAAATATCAAGCAGTTATAGCTAAGATGATGTGCAAAAAGTAAAATGCAGAAAGTAAAACCAAAATGAATACACTAGATTTTATAGTGGCTCATTTAAACCTTGACACACCATGGATTCTTCCACTCTAAGTTTTGTACTAATACAAAGTGACTCTCCTTTTGCTTTTCATCAAGGCGGAGAAGCCCTTACAAATCTCTTTTTCCCCAAACTGGTGCGTCAGAGAACCAAAACTCCTTTTATAGGAAGAGAACCTTGACTCCTTTTTCTTCCTCTTGGAGAATGCCAAGAACCTCGAGGATCGACTAAGATGCCTCTCTACTTAGAGAGCTCCCACAAGACTCACCAAGGCCATAGGAGGAGTAAGTGTGCAGCTGACTCAGAGGAACCATGTGCTTCTCCTCACAGTCCTTCTCACTCATGCTCAAGCTCACCTTCTCCATCATCTCATTAACTCTGATTTTCATCAAATTCTCCCTCTCAAGGTTCATTCTTTAGCCATGTTGCTCTCTTCACTACTATGTAAAAATTTGAAAAAGAATTGCTTTTATAATAGTCTCCAAGAAACCCTAAAAATTCAAATTTATCCATCACTATTTCATACAGAATGATCCAAGTTTATACAATACATTTAGTTCAACACTATTCCCATCCACTACAAAGGAGAAAAAACAATTTATAAATTTTTAATATATCATATAGTACGATCTAGATATCATCCAGAATGATCTATAATATTTTCTCTATTCATACGAAATGAATCTTGGGACAACCGAAAGTCCTCTCTATCAGCCATCCCGTATTGCATACTTTGGATAGTACGATTAGCTAATTTCAACATATTCATCCAGTATGATATTAATATTGTATCATATAATCAGAACAAAAATGATGGTTTCATTTGATATGATCTATTGGACTACTAATTCCATCTATGTTCTTCATACCATGATTTTTGCCTAATTATGGTGGTTAATTTTTGTAAGATTTCAAAAGATCATGTAATACAATTGTAATCATACAATACAAATAGTTCAAAACTCAAAATTCAAAATCTTACTTAAATTAATCTGGCTTCTATGGTTTTTATATAGAAATAAATTGTACAGTGCGATCAAGATCATATTATACAATTAGTTCATAGAAATAATTCTTTCAACTATCCATTAAGCCTATTCTCAGATAATAGTTCATAGAATTTTGACCAATCATATAGTATAAAGACATTTGTATAGTATAATTAGAGAAGTAATTTTGTGTGGATGACTTGTCAAAAAAGGCAGTCAAATCATATAATATGCTCGACATCGTACTGGACTATCTTAAGGATTTTTATTCATCCCAAGGAGTTATCGATATAAACTTTGATGAAAAGTATTGTACAATATGAATGGGTGTTCATATAGTATGAATTACAATTATTATCATATCGGCTAAGTTAAATTCATCCCAATCTAGTTTGACATGTATATCATACCGTATAAAGGGAGGTTTCATATAGTATGCATGTCAATAACTTGATATCAAATGGATTGAATTCCTCAACAGTTGGTGACACATGGATCATATAGTATGAGTAGTTGTTTGTACAGTATAATATGTAGATCAGTGAGCTAATCTGGACCATTGATTAAATAGATTGCTGTGATATGTATATTTGTGAAGATCGTATAATACGACTCTATACCGTACAATATGATAGGAACAAAAAGATGAGAATTTTGGTGATTTAGTGAGATGTGGTTGTGATGATCAGGAAACATATTAAATAAAAGAAAAATTACTCAATTTTTAAAATTAAAACATAAACAACAAACAACATACATAAGAATAAACACATATTAAATTACTATTTTTTTGTTAAATTTAATGAACAACAATAAATAAACTAAAAATAGTACTTGCACAAACATATCCAAGTTCAAAACATATTCCATGAATTATTTCCAAATAGAATTTTTTTCTTGGATTAAGCATGAATATCTATGTCACCCAATTTTATCCTTAAGATGCAGAATGCGTCATATGCTAGTTGTTTGGTGAATATGTCTATCAAGTGATCTTTTGTAGCTATGTGATGAAACTTTATATCTC
Source organism: Dendrobium catenatum (assembly GCF_001605985.2). Lineage (NCBI taxonomy): Eukaryota > Viridiplantae > Streptophyta > Magnoliopsida > Asparagales > Orchidaceae > Dendrobium > Dendrobium catenatum. The sequence goes on from NW_021319561.1 coordinate 431,731, forward strand.
CCTTGGAAACGTGATCTATTATGAAGTGATGTTTAATATCTATATGCTTTGTGCAGGAGTATTGAATTGGATTTTTTGTTATACAATTTCCACTAGTGTTGTTACATATAATTATGATGGTTCCTACAGGTAGTCCAAGATTTAAGAATTGTTGCTTTAACTGTAAAACTTGAGCAACATAACTCCTTACTTCCATATATTCATCTTGAGTTGTTGAAAAGGATACTGATTTTTTTTTTCCACTAGACCAAGAACTTTAGGATTGTCCTAAGAATTAAAAAGTTCTAGAATTGCTTTTATTTTCTACCCTACACCCTTCAAAATTAGAATATGAATATCCTAAAATTTTAAAAGAAGTTATTTATCGAGGATACCATATTCCTAAGTTTAGGGTTTCTAGTAGGTATCTAAAGATTCTCCTAACAGCAGTTTGTTGCAGATCTATGGCTTATGATTTTGATGATAGCAAACATTCTTTTTCTCTACGACTACCTTATCTACATACATTTCAGGTAAACATGATCAGATTGCAATTTGGAACCAGATCAAGATTGGTAGACTAGGTCTGAGTTAGTTTGTACACTTTTTCCTTTCTTGAGTCTATTGTATTTGGTGTGGCTCCTGATGCTTTGGAACTTGGAAGATTTTCTATTGTTCCCTAAAGATTTCTATTTTTGGTAACATCGGCCAGGACGATATAGACGATATATATATCGTCCTGGACAATCGATTCAAAAATAGAAACCTAATTAGGGCATCCTCATTAAGCCAGCCATCATAAGCCGATCGGCCTGGACAAAACTTGTATCGGCCAGGACGATAGGCTCAATTCAGAAAGAATCAGCCGCCATGATCAGATTAGGTATTCTTTATTTTAGGCAATCGGCCAGGATGATATACACATCGTCCAGAATGATCTAACACAATTATGCCTAAATTGATCTGGTATATTTGGAAAGCATTAATGGCTGATTGATATGATTACATCGTCCTGGATGATCATAGGATCAACCGAAATGATGGTCTGGACAATTAACATCGGCCAACATCTATTTCGGGCGATGATCAGGTTGATTGAAATTAGTTTTAAACTAATCATTTAGAACGATCATGAAATTGGCCAGGACGATGTAACCAATTTTCTTCGGATCATCCCAAATCATCCCGAGCTATTGAGCTTAATTTGTACGAATCGGCCAGGATGATATGCCTATCGTCCTGGATGATAAAGTCGACAACTTGCATTAATGAGCTCATTTTGAGCACTTCTATTTAAGCTTTGTCAAGGCACTTGTTAAGTGTCTTTGACAGCTATTGTAGCTTCGTTCTTATGGGGGAAACTTGAAGAGAAAGATTGAAGGGGAGTGAGGAACGGGTGAAGTCTGAGAGAGGGAAAAGATCCTATGAGGGAGGACTCAAGGGAGTGTGGAGGGGGATTCCACACGGTTGCTCCGGTAGGCTTGCACCTAAATACTATCGGATTCAAGGCTTGTCTAGAGGGAAATTCACCAAAGAAGAAGATCTCTTTGGTGTCAAAGGACCCGGCGACTCCACCACACCGGGGAAGGAGGAAGTGATTTTGTATGGGCTTCTCCGCCTAGCAGTGGGGGCTAAAGGAGAGACAATTATTTAGTATAATACTTAGAGGGTGCCTCCAAGGAGTGGACGTAGGTCAAGGTTTGACCGAACCACAATAAATCTGGTGTGTTCTTTTCTTATTATTGCTTCTGCATTATTTTTTTCCGCACTTATTTTATTGTGGTGATATTGGTTTTGGTTTTGTGGTTTGATTAAAGTTTCTTATTTACCAATTCACCTCTCTCTTCTTAATTAGCTTCATGACTAGTTCATAGGGCCTAACATCCCTAATGAACTTTCAAGTGCCATCAGAGAACTTTAAAGTGGTATCAGAGCACTTTCAAGTGTCATTTGAGCACTTTCAAGTGGTATCAAAGCCGTTTTCAAAAAATAAGTTTTTAAAAACTTTTGAATATCAGTCCATGGCTAATTTTTTAAATCATAATATTACAGAAGGTTATTCAATCACCAAACCACCTTTATTTCAAAATATTACATTTGATTTTTGGAAAATTAGCATGTCTATTTTTTGCAATCAATTGATTTTCACATGTGGCATGTGATTTTAACTGGTTATTCATCACCGTCACATATTTTAGATGGAATTAAAACTGACATTCCTTATAGTCAATGGAATAAAGATGAACAAATCAATGCTCAATTAAATGCAAAATCTTTAAACTACTTTTTCTGTGCTTTAAATTCTAAAGATTTTATGTTAGCATCCAAGTGCACTACTGATAAGAAAGTTTTGGATAAACTACACACCATATGCGAAGGCACTAGTGAAATCAAGTAATCCAAGTTGAATGTGTTAATGCATGATTATGAAATATTTTCCATGAAAACTTATGAAACGATCTTAGACATGTATACTAGGTTTATTCAAATTGTGACATCATTGCATGCTTTAGGAAAAGAATTTTCAAATTTTGAAAAAGTTAATAAAATTCTTCGTTTTCTATTAGATAAGTTTGAAACTAAAGTTGTTGCTATTTGTGAATCAAAATATTTGAATGTATATTCTATTAATAATTTGATTGGCTCACTCATTACCTAAGAGCAAGGTTTGGGTCAAAGACTTTTGGATGCAGGTGAAATGATTATTCTTAAAGCTGAAGATACAGAAAGAGATAGCTTAGTTGGTGATGACTTGTCAATCAAATCACAAAGCTCACCAAAGCATAAGCAAAAATAGAGAAAAGATAAAAATGGTAAGGAAATTCATATTTCTTCTGATATTATTTGCTTTCATTGTAGGAAGCCTGGACATATGAAAAATCAATGCCCTAATTTAAAAATTCTTCCTACAAAAGAAAAGGGTAAGGCAAAGCTAAATTTAAATTGGGGAAATAATGAAAAGCAAAAAATATCATGGGAAGACCTGGTTTCTGAAGCATCGGACCAGGAGAGAGATAATGGTTAAAAAGTCTTCTTTGTTGTGTTTTGTTTTAAATTTTTTTTTCTTATTTCATGACATTTATTTTTCTGATCAACACACACATTCACTTTTCTAAAAAAAAAATATACTTCCTGGTTTTTCTTGAACTCTTTGGTAAGTTGCGATTGACTTCTCTAAAAACAGTAAAAAGAAGGAAACTCATGTGTTTGACTCTCAATCTCTGTTTTCTAAAAGTGGTTATTCTAGTTTTTATTTAAAATATTTTTCATTTTTTAAATTGATTTTTGAAACAATTTTTTTTATCCCCCTACATTTTATTTATCGCATAGGAATCTTTTGCAAGGTGCTGAATCTACATCATAATTTTTTTAATCAAGAATTTTATTTTTGTTAATAGTATGGGCTTACTTTTGGTATTTAAGATTTCAAAAAGGTAACATATTAAAAAAAAATTGGTCAATGATGCCAAAAATAAAAGATGCACAAAGAAGCCAAATTAAAAAAAAAAATAGAATACACAAAGTGTATCAAAAGATGCGCAGTGCGCCAACCAATTATCAAGAGGCATAAAATGTGCCCAAAAATTTAATGCTTGCCATTCTTGTACTTCTTAAAATCTTAAGAAAACCCTTGATAATTTCGATACTTGAGTTTGAAAATCTTGATTCTTGATTCAACAATCCGTGTATTGATCTTCTATTAGATATATTTTATGGAAGGAGTTTTTGAAAAATGATTGTTTCTTTATCTAATTTATTCCTTGATTTTGATATTGAATTAAAAAGTTTTTTTTTCCTTTTTAAAAGAACTTGAGTTTGGATTATCAAATTCTAAATTTCTAACCTTTTCTGAGCTATGTGTTGTCAATCCAATTCTACTAAGTTTTTTTATTAAAACTAAGAGGTAACTTTCTCATTTTAAGAATATTTGCTTTTTCACTAGATCAGGGAACGTGTTTTTCTTTTGTTCATTTTGTTTTTTGTGCCTCCTCTCTTTTTGATAATGTCAAAGGGGGAGAACGTACTGTTGAATTTGTATCCTTTTTTTTCTTTTCATAAATTTTAAAATAATCAAAATATTTTTTTCTTCCCTCCTTTTTTTAAGTGTTATTCTAGTGAGGGGAGAATAGGAGAAAATATTACATTTTGTAAATTCAAATTGAAATGTTTACCATCATAAAAAAGGGGGAAATTGTTGCGGATCTATGGCTTATGATTTAGATGATAGCAAAAATTCTTTTTCTCTACGACTACCTTATCTACTGACATTTCTGGTACACATGATCAAACTGCAATTTTGAACCTGCTCAAGATTGGGTAGACTAGGTCTGAGTCAGTTTGTACACATTTTCCTTTCTTGAGTCTATTGTATTTGGTGTGGCTCCTGATGCTTTGTAACTTGGAAGATTTCTATTGTTCCCTAAAGACTTATATTTTTTGTAACATCGATCAGGATAATATATATATCATCCTGGATGATCGATTCAAAAATAGAAACCCTAATTAGGGCATCCTCATTAAGGCAGCCGTCATAAGCCGATCGGCCAGGACGATAGGATCAATTCAGAAAGAGTCAACCACCATGATCAGATTAGGTATTCTTTATTTTAGGCAATCGACCAGGATGATATACACATCATCCAGGATGATCAAACACAATTATGCCTAAATTGATCTGGTATATTTGGAAAGCATTAATGGCTGATTGATACGATCACATTGTTCGGGATGATTATAGGATCAGCCGAGACGATGGTCTGGATGATTAACATCGGCCAGCATCTATTCCGGACGATGATCAAGATGATTGAAATCAGTTTTAAACTAATCATCTGGGACGATCGTGAGATCGGCCAGGTCGATGTAACAAATTTTCTTCTGATCCTCCCAAATCGTCCCAGGCTATTGAGCTTAATTTGTACTAATCGGCCAGGATAATATGCCTATCATCCTGGACGATAAAGTCGGCAACTTGCATTAATGAGCTCATTTTGAGCACTTCTATTTAAGCTTTGTGAATGCACTGCTTAATTGTCTTTGGCAGCCATTGTAGCTTCATTCTTGTGGGGGAAACTTGAAGAGAAAGCTTGAAAGGGAGTGAGGAACGGGTGAAGTCTGAGAGAGGGAGAAGATCCTGTGAGGGGGGACTCAAGAGAGTGTGGAGGAGGATTCCACACAGTTGCTACGGTAGGCTTTCACCTTAATACCATCGGATTCAAGGCTTGTCTCGAGGGAAGTTCACAAAAGAAGAAGATCTCTTTGGTGTCAAAGGATCCGGCGACTCCGCCGCACCGGGGAAGGTGGAAGTGATTTTGTAAGGGCTTCTCCACCTAGCTTTGGGGGCTAAAGGAGAGACACTTATTTAGTGCAATACTTGGAGTGTGCCTCCAAGGAGTGGACGTAGGTCTAGGTTTGACCGAACCACTATAAATCTTGTGTGCTCTTTTCTTCTTATTGCTTCTGCATTATTTTTTTCTGCACTTGTTTTATTGTGGTGATATTGGTTTTGGTTTTGTGGTTTGATTAAAGTTTCTTCTTTACCAATTCACCTCTCTCTTCTTAATTAGCTTTGGGACTAGTTCATAGGGCCTAACATCCCTAACAAACTTTCAAGTGCCATCAGAGAACTTTCACATTTAAATGAGATTCTTTTGGGTCAACCTAAAATGTGGAAAAAATATATACACTAAATATTATGTTTTGTCGCTAATAGTAAAATAGATAAGAGATTTAATTATTCCCCTATTTTTTTCTAATCAACTAATTTTCTATTTGGATCTTTGTCTAATTAAATAGTGGAGCTCATGGGACTTTCCATAGCCTAAGCATTGTCCATTTCATAATTTTTCAAAATATCTTTTATGTTCTTGGATTGGATATGGAAGGTTCCATATCCATCTATTTCACACTAAATTAAAGAAAGTAATTAAGTTCTCCCATCATGCTCATTTCAAACTCTTTACTCATTGTATTAGAGAATTCATCAAAAAGGTTTTTATCTGAATATCCAAATAAGATATAATGTACATAAATTTGGACAACGAGTATCTCATATCCTAAGCTTTTCAGGGATTGGGTGGTGTCTATGCTACCCTTAACAAAGCCTTTATCTAGTTCAAAGGTACTCAACCTTTCATACCAAGTGTTAGGTGCTTGCTTTAACCAACAGAATACCTTTTTCAATTTGAAAACATGGTTTAAAAATTCTTAATTCTCAAATCCAAGGGTTTCTCAATATAAACATCCTCTTTCATTATCTCATTTAGGAAGGCAATGTTAACATCCATTTGATATAATTTAAAATCCTTGATGCAATCAAAGGCTAATAGCACTTTTATGGCTTCTAATCTAGCTACTAGGGCAAAGGTTTCCTCAAAGTCTATTCCCTTACTTTGGTTATTCCCCTTCACTACTAGTCTAGTATTATTACAAACTACTATTCCATAGTCATTCATTTTATTTTTGAAGACCCACTTTGTTACAACCACACTTTGCTCTTTAGGTATCTTGACTAATTCCCACACATCATTCCTAACAAATTGGTTTAACTCTTCTTCCATTACTAGGATAAAAAATTTATCTCCTAAGGCTTCATATATATTAGTGGTTTCTATCATCGAGATAATTACAGAATGACTAACCTTCTTCCTAAGTCCATGCCTAGTTCTTATACCTTCAGATGGGTCTCCTAAGCTCAAATCTATAGGATGACTAAAAGAATACCTCCAATATATAAGAAGTTGCTCCTGGGGTTATACACTATCTCCTAAGGAAATGGTTTTTACCCTCTAAATGACCTCAACTTCTTCTTCTTCTTTAGGTTTAGGTTTAGAGGTCTTATCTGATTCATCAAATACCACAAAGGTAGACTATTTTACTACTAGTGTCATCTTATTGAAGAATCTATAGGCTTTTCTTATAATTGAATAACCTAAGAAGATACCTTCATCAGATTTAGGATCAAACTTTCTTAAGGGTGACTTACCATTTATTAAGATAAAACATTTGCATCCAAGAACATGTAAGTGAGAATGATTGTGTGTGCTACACTTAAGAAGTTCATAGGGTGTCATATTAAGTTTGAATCTAACATTCTCCCTATTTAAGACATAACAAGCAGTATTAACTACTTCTACCCAAAAATATCTACAGTGAGTGTATTCATCTAACATTATCCTAGTAACTTCAACTAATGTTTTATTCTTTCTCCCACCTATCCCTTTTTTTAGAGGTCATAGGGCAGAGAAGTTATGTTCTATTCCTATCTCTTAGCAAAAGGATTCAAACCTATTATTTTCAAATTCTCCACCATGATCATTATGGATTATTGTGATTTCACATCCTAATTTTCTTTGAATCCAAGTGGAGTAGGTTCTAAATTCCACAAATGACTCGATCTTATATGCTAAGAATCTTACATTAAATCTAGATAAGTCATCTACTATCACAAATCCATAAGTCTTCCCTCCTAGGCTGGTTATACTAACTGGGCCAAATAGGTCCATGTGAAGAATTTCTAGTGGCCTATAGGTGTTGATAACTTTGAATGATAATTTTACTTATTTTCCTAGTTCGTAGGCATCATATAGGTGGTCCTTAGTGAACTCTAACTTATGTATGCCTATAGCTAGGTTTATATGGGTGATATTCCTAAGTGTTTTCATGCTTGCATGGCATAGTTTCCTATGTCATAGCCACGAGTTATCTAATATTATCTTTAAACATAGAAAATTTGAATATTCAATACAATTCCAGTCTAACATGTAAACATTATTCATTCATTTTCCTTTTAACATAAATTTATCATCTAGGCTAATTATACATTTGTTAGAATGAAATTTTATATTAAAGCCTCACAGTTGACTAATGCTTAACAAATTATACTTTAAACCATTAACTAATAGAACATTTTCAATAATAAGTTATTTAGAGTTTCCAGTTGTATATAATCCCACCACTTTACCTATAGTGTTATCTCCTAATGTCACCTTGCCTCCTGACCTGGTCTCTAGTGTGATGAACTGCTTCATATCACATATCATATACCTTGAGCAGCCACTGTGCCATATATCATATGCTCTCACTAGGGCTTTTTTGAGAGCACCCCTATAATGTCATTTAAAGGTTAGTTTTGGGAAACCAAGTGAGTTTGGGTTCCACCATATACTTGAATGAATGAGAAGTATGCATATTATTCTGTGATGAATGTAATTTAGGCCTCCACACTAAATGAGTCATACGGTGGATGGTGCAAGTGTGGGTTATGTTTCCTAGCAAGCCACAAGAATAACACCTAAAATAAGGAAATGGGTTCACTAACCTATGTGTGTGATAGTGCCTTTTTGTAGGTTTATGTGATACATGCTATGTTGAGAAGTTGTACCATTTATCCATTGAAGGTGGTGGTTAATTTCTTTCCAATGCAGTAATTTTTTCTAGTAAATATTTATTTGCATGTTCGTAGCTTTTCACTTCCACTTTTAATGCATTCTCACTGATATCAAATTGACATGCAAGTTCATCTAAATCCTTAAACGTTTTTCAAGCTCAATATGTGATGTGTGGTGAAAAGAGTGTGTTGTAAAGGTTTCTCCGCCTTGCTGTGGGTGCAAAAGGAGAGTCACTATTGGTATTAGTGCAATACTCAGAGGGTGCCTCTGAGGAGTGGATGTAGGTCTGGTTATAGACCGAACCACTATAAATCTGGTGTCATTTACTTTATTGCTTTTACGTTTCCGCATTTTAAATTTCAGTTTTAACAACTCTGTGGTTGAAAAACATTTTTCTACAAACTTTAAAAGAAAATTTTATTTCGGTTCAACTTTATTATTAAGAGGGTTTAAAATTTTTAAAACTACCAATTCACCCCCCTCTTGGTAGCCGTGGGACATTTACTTAGGCTTAACAACCTAATTACTAGACTCAACAATCTAAAGTAGAGTTCTTGGAAATTAAACTAGGATGCTCTTTTTGCAACACATAAAATTTTGTATTATGACTAGAAAGAATTTTCTTAAGCTTCTTATATTGACATACCTCATTTTGATCAAATTGATCAAGATTATCATTAGCCATTAGGAAAAAATTTAATACCTCCTCCTCTACTTCTTCTGCTGATGATTCTGAGCCAGTGTTAGCCAAAGGAATTCTATGTCTTTTTTTTTTGCCCTTTTGTACTTTTGTTTCTCTTCAACCGTTTCTTTGATCATGTGAGTCTTTAGATTTGGGCAATCAACTCGAAGGTGTCCAAGCTTCTTGCACTCAAAGCAAATTATGTCATATAAAAGTTTAATAGATGTGTGACCCTTACCTTTGCTCCAATTATTTTGGTAACATTTTTGCTTTTTTTAGAAATCTCATAAACTTGTACATCGTCAAAGCTATTTTGTCAACTTGATCTACTGAAGAGTTGTTACATTTAGAGTCATTTCCTTTTAGTGTCACTGTTCTCTCCTTTTTTTCTTTTATCATGCATCATTTTGTCTTTGACTTACCCCTTGCTCGTAGGCAATGTGTGATCCAAGAAAATAATCATTAGAGTAAACTTTTAAATCTTTTGATTTAGTAATTGCAGTTATTTTTGCATCATAAGTGTTAGAAAAATAATGTAGAATCATATTAACCTTTTTAGAAATAGATAATTCCCTACCGGTTTGACTCTGAATGGGTTGAAGGGTTATTGGATAACCCTTCACAATGTTAAGATTACAAAAATATGTCATAAATCGTTTATCTCAAGGTTTCCTAAAACACTTTTTATGAGACATTCTCTGATACCACTTGAAAGTATGAGATGTGCAGAGGGGTCATTAATCCTAAGCAAGAGTACAATTTCTTTGGATTTTTCAAAACTCTTGGAAATAAGCATTTTTAGTTTTTGTATGCAAAAGCTAACAAATTAAAAATGCCTTGAAAATAGTTATGATGACATTTTAATTAACACAATAGAACATAGAACTGAAAATTTTATCAAGGAGTTATAGCTAAGATGAAGTGCAAAAAGTAAAATCAAAATGAACACACCCAGATTTTATAGTGGTTTGATAAAACATTGACCTATGTCCACTCCCTAGAGTCCTTCACACCCCATTTTGTAACAACACTAGCTGACTGTCCTTTTACTCCCTCAACAAGGTGTAGAAGCCCTTATAAACCTCCCTTTCACCAACCCGGTGTGGAAGAGAACAAAAACTCCTCTTATAGGCAAAGAATCATGACTTCTTTTTCTCCATCCTAAAGAAGGCAGAGAACCTCAAAGACCAACTAAGAAACCTCTTTAACAAGAGAGCTCTCATAGTACTCAATAAGGCCATAGGATGAGCAAGCATGTAACTAGACCGCAGCAACTGTATGATTCCCCTCACACTCCTTCTCCCTCATGCTCAAGTTCACCTTCTCCTTCCTCTCTTAAATCCTGATTTTCTTTAAAATCTCTATCTTAGAGTTCCTTCTTTAGCCACATTCCTCTCTTCACTGCTATGTAAAAATTGGTTAAAGAATTGCTTTTATAAAAGGCTTTAATAAACCTTAAAATTTTAAGTTTAGCTATCACTGTTCATACAGTATGATCTAAGTTTGTATAGTACGATCAATTCAAAATAACTCCCGTCCAGTATGAAGGGGAATGAACAATTCATAATTTTTCAACATATCATATAGTACGATATAGAGATTATCAAGTATAATCTATTATATTACCTCTATTTGTACAGGATAAATTGTAGGATGACTAAAATCCATCTATGTTAATCATCCCATACTGTATACTTCATACAATACTATTAATTAATTTCAAGTCATTCGTATAATATAATATTAATATCTTGCTGCATGATTAGAACAAAAATTAGTTTTTTTCCTGGTATGATCTATAGGATGATCGAATTCTATTTTTGTTCTATGTATAGTATAATAAGGATCATATAGTATGAATAAAAATCATTAATTAACCATGATTTAATTACCTAATTATGGGTGTTAATTTTAACAAGATTTCAAAATTTGTTTATGATGATTATAATCGTAAAGTATAAGTAGATCAAAACACAAAATTCAAAATCTTACTTAAATTAATTTTATGGCTAGGGTTTTTAGATCGAAATAAATCATATAGTATGATCTAGATTGTACAGTATAAATAGTTCATAAAAACTAATCTATCAATTAGTTGTTATGCCTATTCTTAAATAAAAGATCATATAGTACAAACACAAATTATATAGTACGATGTGCCTAAAACAATTTATATAAAAAAAATTCCCTTGTGTGTGTACATGGTCACTGAATTTGTATATACTCTTTTGTGGCCAGACTCAAGAAATGAAAAAAAAAATAATATAAATTACTGACTCTTTCATATCCTATTCTACCCAATCTTAAGTCTTCGGCAGTTTGGATTGGTGTGTATTTTACCTAAAATATTAGTGCTCACATAAAAAAATAATATCTAAAATATTCAAGGAAGAATGTAATAATTCTGCCAAAATTATTTATTATCATCAAAATCACATACTACGGATCTTGGATTGCAATATACTTGCATGAAAAATAAGAAAAACAAGATATAAAAAGAAGTGATATTGCAATACCCTAGAACTACCATATCTCAAGCTTCTAATAAATAGCATTTTTTATGATTAAGTCTAGAATTTGGAATGTCAGCGGCATTGGTTGCCCTTCTACTAGAATTAGTGTTAAGAATTTATGTTGTATTCATAATTTAGTTATTTTAGTGTTATTTAAACCTCTTATTTTGGCTTATAAATTGGAGGAAAGATGTCATTTGAAAGTTCATGAGGGTAGTTAAACCCTAAAGAACTATTCCCTCTTGGAGTAGATAGAGAACTTAGAAATCCTTTTTTACCCACCTGGTGAAGGCAGAGAACCTGGGAATCCTTTTTCACCATCCTAGTGAAGAGAACCTAGGAATCCTTTTTCACCAACCTGGTGAAGGAAGAGAACCTGGGAATCCTATTTCACCAACCTGGTGAAGGTAGAGAACCTAGATTTGATGTTGATGAAGATCTCTCATATAGCCACCAAGGAACTAGAGAAGTAACTCAAAGAAGATTATGAATACTTTACTTGGAGCAACCTTTGTTAATTCCTCATATCTCCTCTTCACAAGGATCTCTCTCTCTCTCTCAAGCTCTCCCTTTTCCTTCTTTAAGCACTCTCTCAAATCTCTCCTATAGCAAAAGGAGTCTCAAAAAGAATATTTGAAACCATTAAATAACAGGCTTGAAAAAAACCCTAAATTTTAAGCCATCCAACTTCTGTTCATACAATACAACACACATATCATACGATATAATCAATTTAATTTAGACTCATCTAGCAAGATCATTCATATGAATTATTCCAAGTTTTATAATACATCATACAGTACAATCCAACATTGTACGGTACTATATACAGAAATTCCTTCTATTTATTTTGGATTTTCCTTGAATGGCCAACTTCATAGATGGGTGATCTTCCACACTTTGGACATTATATGGCATGATCAATACAAAAAACTTTGATTTTGTTTGGTACGTTCCAAGGGATGACTAATTTCATACATGTGTAATCATTTAGTATGAAATATTTTATATATTATGATCAATCATAATAAATGTCCATGATTTGATTACCTGTTATTATGAGATTAATTAAGAAATATTTTAAATAGGGTATATAGTATGGTCAAAATTGTACTATATGATCAGTGTAGAGTTAGTATATCTCTTAACCATTGGTAGCTAGGCTTATGATAGAGCACAACTATTTTTATAGTTCAAATTAAAATTGTACAATATGAAATACTTCATATAGTGTGAAACCAATTTTTTACAGTACAAATTAACTAAAAAATGTAACTCTCTCAAAAACATTTTCAACTCTCCCCCTATGTGTGTGCTAGGTTACTCAGCAAAGTAATCCACCCTATTACATTATATGACTCAAGAAAAGAGAAAATATAAAATAAAATGAAAACATATTGTAACTCTTTTATACACAGTCTTGAGTTGATCAGAATTGCAAGTGAACGATGGATAGATTTCCTGAAATGTTAGTATCCACAAAAAGAAAACAAAATACCAATGAAATTAGAGAATGCAACCAATGGTGTTTTTTTATCATCAAAATTATAATACCTTAATATGGATTGCAATAATCTCCCCCTTTTTTATAATGGTAAATATTGTAGGTTTTAGATTTTTAAAGAATTTCTTTCCATTAAACTCCCCCTTAGAAGATAACAAACTGTAACAAAATAGAGTGCAATTTTTCTTTATAAAATTAATTATTATTATTGTTTAAAAAAAATGTAGACAATACTAACTACAAGATACAACAAAAAAACTCCAATAATAACAAGAAACAACAAGAAACAACAAAATACTACTCCCCCTTTTCATATCACAAAAATAGGGTAAACCGAATGAAGAAGAACAAAAAATAGAAACTACAAATGTATAAAATAAATAGTCTCAAAATGTCTAACAACTAAAGGTAAAGAAAATTTTCACAAATATGAGAACTCTCATGTGCACTTTTAATATAATAGACTTACACGTCAAATAAAAAAAAGATAAATAAGATAAGTGCTGATTTTATTGTAACCAAAGAAATTGAATTCTAGATTTTACACACCCATCTTAACTTCTTTACAGGCTAAAATCCTTTGTTAAAAAAAAATAATTCAATAATTACAATTAGATAGGGAAACTTAAACTTTTTAGACTGCTAGCATGAATATATCGATAGAATATTACTGTAAAATTAATAATAAAGAACCAATATTTTCCATTTCCAAGATCAAGAATAAACCATATTATGAACGATTAAAATTTTCCATGATTCAAAGATTTACTAGAAAGAGAAGCTAATTTAAGTTGGGCTCATTCTATGCCTCTTTTATCATATTTTAGTGTACATTCCATATATTTTATTTTTGATACACTTAGTGCATCTTTTAATTTTTGGCGTCATTGTGCATCTTTTGATTTTGGGCTCATTTTGTGCCAATTTTGAATTCTTTGCAAATTGCTTCGTTTCTAAATCTTTAAGAATATCAGATGTAAAGATTATCTTCCAAATAGAAGAGATGAGTAGCTCACACTCATATATAGGGAGGAATAATCTACAAAGTAGGAATAAATTGCCTAATTTATGAAAAATAATTAGTCTCATTTATTAATAGAAAATACTCATGATATAAAAAATGCAATAAAATGAAAGTGTTTTAATTTCAATAATTTCAACTCCAATTCAATTTAGATTTCAAGATCACACCATAAATTATCATGCAAAGGAAATAAGAAGGGAAATGAAAAATTTCTTCAAGTTTTAACAATGCCAGCAATTACTTATTAAAGGTTTAAGTCAGAATAGAAGTATGTTTATTATAAATAGCAAAAAGGCTTGAAGATAATTCATTTCTATAGTACGATCCAAGTCATACTATATAAGTTAAGTCATATAATATGAGTTAAATCAAACATTATGATCAGCAAAATCAAGTTTTCTTATGACTACCAATTTCTTTAGTAAAGAGCATCTAAACGAGATCTAAGAATACAAAACTTGCTAAAAAAAGTACAACTTAAAAGAGAAGAAATGAATATAAGGTAATAAAAGTTTTTTTATATAAATTTAATATGATAACATAAAAAAGAATAGGAAATAAAAGTGCAATACAGACACAAAATAATAAACCACAAAAGAAAAATAACAACATAAAAATAAAAGTAAAACACGAAAAAACTAGTACAGAGATGGAACTAGATCAAAATGTGGTTGTAAAGGTAGCTGGTAGAACTGACTAAAGTTATTCTACTTCTATTGGATGTTGGTAAATTGCTGTTGGATGTTCAAAAATTTCTTCAAGAACAAACCCATATGATTATCATCTTGGGTTTTCTATTGATCCAAGCAAGTCTCCAGTTATTAAATATCTAAATCAACTCATATGGTATATGGTGAAGAGGTGGTGCTGGTGCAAGATCACGTGCAGGTGTAGCTTCTCCTTCTTCATCAAAGAGAGGATCTTCAGGCTCCTGATGCCTATAAAATAGCATCCAGAAGGAGGCATTCAAAAGTAAGATTGGATTGTGATTAGGAGGAGCGGGATATGTGATATTGTACTTTCTATATAGGATATATCCAATCACATGTCATAGGGTGATGTTTTGCTATCTTCTAATTGTTGGAAGTCAATTGTAAGTGAGGTTTTGGAAGTAGTCAATTAGCATTTGAGCTTCATCCATTTGAGTGTATGACATGATGAAGTAGGTAACCATTGATAGTAGGGCAGTCATATTTATTCAATCTCTAGCTTTAGGGATAATAGATGTTCTCAAAACATGTGGGATAACCCTGACATTTTGATTTGGACTTTGTACTAAGGGTTGGTGCAAGTTTAGAGTAGCTTTTCTAAGAAACAACTTACATCACTCTAGTCTAAATCAGATTTGCAGGCATGGAAAGGGGTATATTTCCCTAGGTGTTTAGTTGAAGGTCAATTCTTATGTCCTCCTTGGTGATTTCTACATTCAGACAACACATTAGGTAAGACATAACTAAATCATCCCCACTAATCCTAAGGTTTATGAGAAATTCATGAAGTATTTTAGAATGGAAGGGATGGGCCAAGGTTACAAGAAATTGAAGTTCAACAGAGTTGAATAGGTTCATTACTTGGAACCTAAGAGCATGCTAATTCAGAAGCCTTGAAGGCATGATCTTGGCCTCCTTGTATCTTGAAAAGTAGTGTAAAAAATTTGAATGAGGTTAGTTGTTCAAATAAAAGTGAACAAATCATACCATACAATTGTGAGATTGTAAGGGATGATCATATGCAATTATTTTGGCCATACAACCAATCAAAAAGTTGTGTCTAATTGTATTGTATGATCTGACTTCTTACAGGATGATTAGAGAAATGGTTCTCGACCAGAGGAGTCAAGCTGTACAACTTTTGACAAAATGTTTCATACAGTACAAACAGGTGCTCATACGGTACGAACAATAATAAATGCCTTACCAAATAGAATTCAATTCATCCTAAATAGAGTTGGCACATGGATCATACAATATTAAGAGCAATTTGTATGGTATGATGGTCAATAACAGCTACAATTTGGATCATTTATTAAGCTATGGGTTGTGATCTAAACAATGTTGTATAGATTGTACAATAAGAAAGTAGTTCATTTTTTTTTTAATTAAAACCCATGAAGGGGCCTACGTGTTAATATAAGAAAGTGATTACAAAGTTCTTAAGATAGACGATCAGCTCACTAATGCTTCAACGAGCTACAAAACAAAATAAAGAAAAACCTAGGAGTCGATAATCTCCACTAATAAAAAATACAATACAACCTAGAAACATACTACTGATCCTACAGAAAAGCATCCAAAAAAGAATTATATAGTAAAAGAATGAAATCTCGATCTTTCTACAAAAAAATGTTGATGATGGCCTGAATCATCTTCACATGGAAAACAAAAGGGTTGCAGAGAAAAAGGGTATAGCACAAGATTTTATAGTTAATCTAATAAAAATTGTAAAACTTTAATCTAAGGTGGAGGAAAAAATTATAAAAACACTAAAATAGAATTAATCTAAAGGCATGCACCACTGAAAGCAAAAATAGGGATAAAGACTATAGAGCTCAAGATTAAATTGGTATATGAAGCCTCATAAAGGTAATCCACAAGCCACTCAACCCAACCCTTAGGTGCAAACACCATCCAAGCCTCTAAAAAACCCAAGTAGTAGGCGATAAAACCAATAGAACACCAATACACCAACTCCAGGTTATCACAAGGACCCAGCCCCAAGGCGCACCAGCCGAAGATCAAATAACCTAAACCTGAACATAACAACAAAAGGCCATCCATAATAAGGCTTAAATCCTCTAGAAAATAACAAAAAACTAGCACAAATGCACCCCAGCAGCTAACATTATACAAAAGCCAAGCCAAAATCCCAGGTAAATAAAGACCATAGGAAAAGTAGCCCAGAATCCCATCCAAACGACTACAAAAACCCCTAACAATCCAGTGTAGCACCCTGAATGAAGGAGAGCACCAATGGGAAAAACTCTCAGTAACAAAAATAGTGTATTCATAGATCAAGTTTATATCCATCTAGACAATAACAACACTGAAGAGAACCAAGAGATGTGGACAGAAAAATAAATACAGCACCCAGAAAAGCTCAGTAAAGTAATGAGTCCAAATGCCATAGGAGCCAACACAAAGCCCATACAGAAAGAAACTAAACAAAAAAGTCAACCCAAAAAGAACAAAGAAGAAATAAGGAGAAAATAGCCAACTTGGTCAACCAGGACAAAATAATACAATATGCCCACTAAAGTTCAGCTACCAAAGAAGATTCCCCCAGCAACCAAAACTTGAATAACACATAACAGCAGAAGCAACTAGAGAAGCATCCATAATCACAAGGAAGCCTCAATTACCAAAACTGGAACTAGCAATAAAAATAAACAACCAAAACCCATCACAAAACCATAACAAGAACCTAAGGTACCAACTAAAATTAACCATAGGGAGGAGCAAGTTCATCAGGACCATAATAGACCCAAAAAAAACCAGTCGCAACAAACACAGTATGAAAAACACCACAACTTTATATCTAACCCAATAAATACAAAATTGTGGCAGCAACTGATCTCACACAGCAAAGAGTTTCACTGGTAGTCCCCAAGAGGGAAGAAAAATAAACTCAGAAGACCATCAGGCTAGACAACCCTCCAAATAGGCCATGCCATATGATTCATACCACCACAACCCACCAAGAGGTGAAGCCAAGGAGCTAAAACAAAACAAAGGAATAACAAAACAACCAAGCCACCAAAACCACAACAAACAAACCAGCCAGCACCCCACCAAGGAGTAAAACCACCTAAGAACTAACATAAGGACTACTAAGCTCATCAAGATTAAGCAAACCATGAAGATGCACCAAAATGGAGGTACCAATAACATCAAAAAAATAATCAAGACTACAACCCCAGTTAGCAAGAAAAGAAGCACACACATTACCCTCCTTGCAAGTGTGAAGAAATATATAATTAAAAAATAACAACTGCTTTTTAATTTCCATAATATGGTAGAAATGGTCAGGGATACAACATGTATCCCCATCAACAAAACATAGCCATAAACCATAATCAGAGTTCAGTTCAATAAATAAATTAGTTAAGGGAAACACATAATCGAATACCATAAGAATGGACAAGGTGATACCAGTAAAGTAATTGTCAAGATTAACAGGACCAGTAAAAGTTAAAATAAGGTAGCCATTACTACCCCTTATAGTACCACCACAGCCTACATAAGAGTGTCACAACAAGTACCATCAACATTAATGTAAAGAAATTACTTGGAGGTTTGATCTAATAGATAATATTAGCACGAGAAGCAGTCAGGGCACCATCCAAACTAAGCCCTAAAGCATTGCCAACAAAATAATAAGTCTTGAAATTCTTATAAGAAAGCATCTTAACAGACACAATCGAGCAAACCTTATCCTTTACCCTTTGAATCACATTATGATGATTCATACGCACATAATTAAAAAGGTAGTTATTCCTTTCCAACCAGAGAAACCAAAGAATGAGAGGGGGAATAACATAATGGATGTGACCTTTAGAGTTAAAAAACCAAGCATTAAACATAGATTTAAGGCTGAGATGGGAATTAAAATAATTTAACTTAAACAAATCATCAAAGTAGACCTAAGTTCTAATCGTAACAAGGCCAGAGATAAAAACATGATGCATTTTGTCCAAATGGCTACAACATTGACACTAGGAAGCCATAATAAAACCTTTTTTGGTGAGATTATAATCAGTGGGTAAAAATAGATGCAGAATTCTCCAAACAAAGACAAACATAATAGAAGGAAAGATCATATGCCAAATATAATTAAAGATATTGTTAATATTTCTTTTAGCTCTATAAGTATGCCAAGCATCCTTTAAATGAAAATCGCCATCTTTAGAAAAATCACATAAGATAATGTCCTTTGAATCAGTATTGATAGGAAAGTTTAAAATGAGGTGAATAATGAAATCAGGAATCACGTTAGAGTGTTTTCATAGTCCCAATAGTTATCATTAAAAAAGGGATTGACCTTAACCAAAGCAGTAAAGGAAGAATTCAAAATAAAGTTAATAGAGTGTTTACCTAACCACTGATCTTGCCACAAGAAAATATTACCATCACCAAGCCACCAAGAAATAAAGGAGTCCATATCCCATTTAACCTTGCAGTCTTTTCCAAACTCTAGAATCACCTTGTCTAGAAAAATAATTAGTAGGATGTTTGCTAACACAATACTTGCAAATAATAAAATTAGCCCAAAGAGAAGCTTTAGTGCGCAAATTATACCAAAGTTTAAAAGAAAAAGCCTTAGTAAGATCATTAAAATTCTTGTAACCAAGACCATCTTAAGCCAAAACACCACAACACTTCTCCCAAGCAGCCTAATTGATTTTAGAGCTAGTAGAAGTGCCTTTCCAAAAGAATTTGTTAATAAGCTTGTGGACCCTAAAAAAAACAGCTTGAGTCAGAAAAATAGTTTGAAAACTATAAATCGGTAAAGCTCAAATAAAACTTTTTATAATAGTAACTCTACCACCAAAGCTAAGGAAATTCAAATCCCAAGATAAAAGTTTGTTTTGGATAGATGCATTAAGATAATCAAACAAAAAGGATCTCCTCCTTCCATTAAAAAGAGGGGACCCAAGATATTAAATGGACAAGTGAATATCAGTAAAGCCAATATGATCCTTAATAGCTAAAATATGATCATTAGAAATTCTCTAACAATAATGATCATTAGAAATTTCAAATATTCTTAGAATTTGAAATTTGATAAACAATAATTGTTTTGCCATCATAAAAAAGGGGGAGATTATTAAGAAAGTTGCTATTTGCATATATTACATTCTTGCAACTTGTATAGTTCTGATGATTTCAAATATTATTGTTTTATGTGCAATTATTTCCTAACACTTTCTGGAAGAATTGTTTTTGCTCTTGTGTGTACTAACATTTAAGGAAAATTAAACTCCAAACTATGAAGACTTCAAATCAAATTTAGCAGACAATAATTTGCAAATTGGAGCTCTAAATTATTCTTTGAATTGAGAACGAGTGATTGTAATTGAATGAATAAACACCCCCCCACACACACACACTTAAGGAGATCCTACAAAACTTGTATTGATCGTATGGGACGATCAGGTCAGTTTTCTCCTCGTAAGAGCAATGGAACAAACAGGAGTTGGAGGAAATTTTTCTAAGTCTGATTGTCCGGGATGAATTTATTTTTGTCCCCGAATAATTTCTTCTCTGTAAAAATTTTGCCCAGACGAAATCAAAAATCATTTCAGGATGATTTCTTCTCTGTAAAAATTTCGTCCAAATGAAATCCAAATCGTCCCAGGATGAATTCTTCTCTGTAACAATTTCATCCAGATGAAATCCAAAATCGTTTCAGGATGATTTCTTCTCTGTGAAAATTTTGTCCAGATGAAATCCAAATCGTCCCAAGACAATTTCTTTTCTGTAGAAAATTTCGTCCATATGAAATCCAAATCGTCCTAAGACGAATTCTTCTCTATAAAAATTTCATTCAGATGAAGTTCATTATCGTGCCAGGATGATTTGATCTCTGTAAAACTTTCATCCGGACGAAGTCATGTCCGTCCCAGGACGATGTGAACTACCTTACCAAAATTGGTTACATCCATGCTGTTACTTGGGAACTGACCTATGGTATAACGGATCATACCGGACGAACCTAGTTCGTACGGGACGATGATCGTGTAAGAACATAGTTTATACTAATATACATAAGGATCATTTCCAAAACTTTAAGTAAAATCATCCAGGACGATTCACGATCATACGGGACGATTCATTTTGTGTTGACTTGAAAAATTTGCAATTTTGGACGGTTTTTCTTGTCTCTCTTATATATAGTCCAATTTAGACTACCAGCTAATCTATTTTCCATTTGATCTTTGTGCCTATTGAAAGAAGACTTAAGGAGAGAGTGTGAGAAAGCATTCAAAGGAGGATTCCTGTCACTGAAGCGTGAAGGCTTCGCTTGGTGTTCAAAGGTAAGAATCTCTACTTGTGATTTGGGATTACTTCACTCTTTTTTTTCTTCCTTCTAGAATTCTTGTGAGAAGATCTGTCAAGGAGATCTGATTCTCTGCCGACACTTGGAGAGTGTGAAAAGCCGCGTGTTCTCTACCCACACTAGGAGACTGTGAAAGGACGAAGGGTTCTCTACCCACACTAGTAGAGTGTGAAAGGACGAAGGGTTCTCTGCCCACACTAGGAGAGTGGGAAAGGATGAAGGGTTCTCTACCCACACTAGGAGAGTGTGAAAGGATGGACGGTTCTCTTCCAATACTGGGGATAAGTGCAAAAGGATGACGGTTTTCTGCCGCACCGGGTAGTGGTGAAAAGAGTGTTTGTAAAGGCTTCTTCGCCTTGCTGTGGGTGCAAAAGGAGAGACACTATTAGTATTAGTGCAATACTCGGAGGGTGCCTCCGGGGAGTGGATGTAGGTATGGTTTAGACCGAACCACTATAAATCTTATGTCTTTTATTTTTATTGCTTTTTATTTTCCGCTTTTTATTTTTGTTCCAAAAATTGTGGTTGAAAAACTTTTTCTAAAAATTCATTAAAGTTTATTTTCAGTTCAACATACTCAATAGGGTTAAAATTTAAATTTTTTAAATACCAATTCACCCCCCTCTTGGATAGCCTTGGGACATAAGCTTAGGTTTAACAACCTAATTCATAGTGAACAAATCTCAACAAGTGGTATGAAAGCTTTATTTCAAAATCATAAGTTTAAACTACTTTTTGATCAACGTAAATGGCTATATTTGGAAACCAAAATACACCTGAGGGTTATTCTATTACTAGACATCCACTGTTTGACAATATACCTTTTGATTTTTGGAAAACACGCATGTCTACTTTCTTACAGCCACTTGATTATCGTATGTGGATCTTAGTCCAGGAAGGATATACAAAACCAACTAGATTAGTCGATGGAGTTAGAGTTGAAACACCTTTTGTAGACTGGACAGTAGAAGAACGTGACTTAGCACAACTAAACGCCAAATGCTTGAATAGTTTCTTTTGTGCTTTAAAATTAGAAGACTACATACAGGCTTCCACTTGTAAAAGTGGAAAGGACATATGGGATAGACTTTGTATAACATATTAGGGGACTAATGAGGTTAAACAATCTAGAATCAATATCTTGTTGCATGATTATGAATTGTTTTGTATGAAACCTAATGAATCCATTTCTGACATGTACACAAGATTCACACAAATTGTCACCTCTTTGCATGCACTTGGTAGGGAACTAACGAATGCTGAAATGGTTAATAAGATTCTTCATTGTTTACCTACTTCTTATGATACTAAAATTACTGCAATTACAGAGTCTAAGGATTTAAACAATTATTCTATTGACAATATTCTTGGTTCGCTTATTGCTTACGAGCAAGGAGTTAGCCAAAGAAAGATTGATGCAGGTGAACCACGAAGGGAAAAGAATATAGCATTGAATGTGGAAGAGTCTGAGAGTGAACACTCATAACCTGAGGATGAAGAAGACATCTCTTTGATGACTAGACAATTCAGAAGCTTTCTGAAAAGGAAGCGGAAGAAATGCCAGCAATGAAATAGAGGTAAATTTAATAGAAATAATAAGGTTTCAAATGAAGTTATTTGCTATGAGTGCAAGAAACCTGGACATATAAAGACAGATTGCCCTAAACTCAAAGCCAATCCTAGCAAAGAGAAGGTAGAGGAGACACCTACTATAAAGAAGGAAAGAAAGAAGTTTCAAAAATCTTTCTGGGCGGACTGAGCTTCAGATTCATCAGAGACTGAAAAAGAAGAGGAAGTCACTAATTTGTGCTTAATGGATGACAATCTTGATCACTCAGATCAAGAAGAGGTATGTGACTTAACTTATGATGAATTATTTAAAGTTTCTGAACACATACTTAATGCATATAGAAAAATGAAGAAAATGCATGCTAGTCTAAGTCTAGAATTTGAAGAACATAAAAAGGAACATGAAATCCTTAGGAAAGATCATGCTTTGATTGATAACAACCACATGAAATTACTTGATTAGTTTGATGACTTGAATAAAAATCATGAGAATTTAAAATCATCCTATATAGAACTCGAGAAATATTTTAAGAATTCTAAGGATGAATTTGAGAGCAAACTTTATAGAACCAATTATACAAATTGAATTTGGGAAGATATGAATTCATTTTACAAATTAATGATAAAACCACTCGAGGATAATAGGATACCACCTAAACTTGAAGATTTTACTAATACTATTATGTATCCTAAATTTATGCAATCCTTGAAAAGACAGATGAATGTTAGAAGACTTAGAAATCCATTTCCTAAAGTGAAATGTAATAATTATGGATTGTTTGGACATATAGCTCACACCTATACTTTGAAGATAAAAACTAATTTGGTGTGGAAACCTAAGATGCGTAAACCTAGACATATCATACATGCATCTGATTATAAATTGTTAAAAGGTGAACCCAAACTTGTTTGGGTTCCCAGGTCTAACGTTTGATAATTTTGCAGCGTCGCTCTCACACACAATCTCTTGAGAGCATATGTACCTGGACAGACGATGTTCAAAGCACATATTGAGATACTGCTCAATTCATAATGCTGGAAGCTAGGAGTGAGCAATGTTACACTTGAGATAAACACCACAAGGAAGGTGGTGTGGACAGGTATCATTGGAAGTTAAAGAATTTTTCATAGACAATGTATTACTGGTTAAAGGTTTAAAACATAATTTATTAAGTATAAGTCAGTATGCAATAAAGGTTACTGTGTAAAAATTTTTTCCTACTTAGCTGCATATTAAGTATAAAAATGGTAAAAGATGTTTTGAATGAGAAAAAAGGGTAAATAATGTTTATATGCATAGATTTAAATTGCATTCAAACTCCTACTAGTTTTGTTTGAAAACTTATCTGATGAGTCATGGCTTTGGCATAGGAAACTTTGTCATTCTAGCATGAAAAAACTTAGGAGTATTACCCAAAAAGAACTTAGGAGAGGTATAACCAAACTAGGACTTACTAAAAGACTACCTCTGTGAGGCATGTCAATTAGGAACTATAGTCGAAGTCCTCTTTTCATTCCAATTAAGATCTTAGAATAAATAAACCGATTGGAGATTTTGCATATGATCTTTTTTGGACCAGTCGGAACTGCTGAGGTTTAAGAGGAGGGTAATACGGTTTTGTAATTATGGATGATTTCTCAAAATTTACATGGGTTAGATTTCTTTCATAAGAGTGAATCATTTGAGAATTTAAGAAATTTTTTGACTTGGATTCAAAGAAACAGTTGTGAAATTATATTAATTCAAAGTGATCATGGAGGAGAATTTGAAAATGAAAAGTTGAGAATTTTTGTAAGGAGAAAGGAATTGACACAATATTTTCAATACTTAGAACCCCTCAGCAGAATGTAGTCTAAAGAAAAATAAAACATTTAGTAGAAGCCGCCCGAGCCAATGTTGGAAGAATATTCACATTCCTAAATATTTTTGGGCTGAGGCGATTAGCACAGTATGCTATGTTCTGAATAGGTGCAATGTGAGATCTTGTTTAAATAAACCACCCTATGAGTTGCTAAAAGAAAGAACACCTAATTTGTCTCATTTGCATGTTTTTGGTTGCAAGGTGTTTATTCATAACAATGGAAAATCTGCCTTAGGAAAATTTGATCCAAAATCAGATGAGAGAATTTTTGTTGGGTACTAAAGTGTTGGAAAATATTTTAGAGTATTCAATAAAAGAACATTGAGAATAGAGGAGACCACACATGTTGTATTCGATGAATCAGGAAATTTGGAAGAGCCATATATTATAGATGATGAAATTGAGGATAACTCCCAAAAGATTGAAATAATAAATTTGGAAGAAAATTTGGAAGAAAATTTGGAGATTGAAAACCCGTTGCCTAGAGATTTGAGATTTTCTAAAACCCACCCAAAGGAGTTGAAAATTGGTGAACCTAGTGTGGGTGTAAGAACTAGGCATAAATTAAACAAAGAAGTCAATCATTCTGCCTTCATTTCAATCATAGAACCCACTAATATTGATTAAGCACTTTCAGATGAATTTTGGATTTTGGCTATGCAAGAAGAATTAAATCAATTTATAAGGAATGAAGTTTGGAAATTAACTACAAGGCCAAAGAATCAAAGTGTTGTTGGAACAAAGTGGGTGTTCAAGAACAAAATGAATGACTCAGGAGCAGTCATTAGAAATAAGGCTAGATTGGTAGCTAAGGGGTATAATCAGATTGAAGGTATTGATTTTGAGGACTTTTGCCCCTGTAGCTAGACTTGATGCCATTAGGGTTTTGTTAGCCTTTCCCTGTTTTAGAGGATTTAAATTGTACTAAATAGATGTGAAAAGTGCTTTTTTGAATAAGATAATTTAAGAGGAAGTTTTTGTAGAACAACCTCAGGGTTTTGAAAATTCTAAATACCCAAATCATGTTTTTAAGTTAAAAAATGCGCTATATGGTTTGAAACAGACACCTAGGGCTTGGTATGAGAGGTTGATCACTTTTCAACTTAATAGATCGTTTGAAAAAGGAAGTGTAGATACAACTCTCATTTTGAAAAGATTTAGAAAGGATATACTCATTATGCAAATTTATGTGGATGACATTATTTTTGGATCTTCAAATAAAAATCTTTGTGATAACTTTTCTAAAATAATAAGTAGTGAATTTGAGATGAGTCTGATGGGAGATTTAAGTTACTTTCTAGGCTTTAGCATTAAGCAAATTGAAAAAGGTACATTTCTTACTCAGTCTAAATATGTTAAGGATATCCTCAAAAAGTATGAAATGGACAATGCTAAACCTGTTAGTACACCAATGAGTTCCTCGGTTCAGTTGGATAAGGATCCTAAGGCAAAATCTGTTGATCAAAAAAAATTTAGAGGGATAATTAGATCTTTACTGTATTTGACTGCTAACCAACCCGATATCATGTTTAGTGTTTGCTTGTGTGCTAGATTTCAGTTAGATACAAAAGAATCACATTTGACAACAGTGAAAAAGATTTTGAGATATCTGTTAAGAACTCAGAACTTAGGAGTTTGGTATCCTAAGTTTAGCTCTTCATTTGAAATAATTGGATATTCAGATTCTGACTTCGTAGGTTGTAGAGTTGATAGAAAGAGTACTTCTGGAACATATCAATTTATTGGAAATTCTTTAGTCTCTTGGTCCAGTAGAAAACAAAATTTAGTATCTCTATCTACTGCAGAAGCTGAATATATTGCATTAGGAAGTTGTGTGGCATAAGTACTTTAGTTGAAACAACAATTGATTGATTTAGGATTATCTATAAGCAATATTCCAATTTATTGTGATAACACTAGTGCTATTTGCATTTCCAAAATCCTATTCAACATTCAAGAACCAAACATATAGGCATAAGACATCATTTCATAAGGGATCATATGTCCAAAGGAGAAATTGAACTCACTCATGTTTCTACTAAAAATCAACTTGCAGACATTTTTACAAAACCATTAGCCTTTGATACTTTCAGTATATTAAGAACAAGGCTTGGTGTGATTGATTTGAATGCTTAAATAAAAATGTTTTCCGCCACATTGATATTTGTTTTTCTAGTTAACATTTTTGTGTTTATTATTTTGTTATTGTTGTGTTTCTTAGTTTTGATTTGTGTGAATGATTTCATTTTGTTTTGTCTTTTAATTATAGTTTTTTTTTAAGTGTAATTTTTTTTTTGTTATCATAGTCCGGGACAAAATCGTTTCGTACGGGACGATTTGTGTAGTATGACAAACTGTAGGATTTTGAACCGTTTTAAGTTCAGTTTTAATGTACTTCATCTGTACTATCATCACGATTGTCCGGGACAAAATATTTTTCAAACGACGGAACGAATGAATGGATCAGTTGAATGGGTAAGACAGTTTTTAATATGAACTTCGTCTGTACGAACCTTTGGTTCGTCTAGACAAATACATGTCAGTTCGATGTAGGGGACGGTTTCAACTGCCATTAAAATGATATAAGTTCTAATCGACCCGGGACAAACATGTGTTCGTCTATACGATCAGACTGGTCAAAAGTCTATACGAAAGGATGCATCGTAAGTCACTACAGGAAAAACACTGATTTCCGACGAAATTTTCAGGCGGGTTTCTGGCAGTCACATTTCCGGCGGCTTTCCGGCGGTCACATTTTCGGCGGCTTTCTGGTGCGTTTCCGGCGGCTTTTTCTCATGGAATTTTCCAGCGAAATTTCCGACGGCTTTTTCACTATTCCGACGGAATTTTAAAATTTATTGAAAATGAATAAAATTTTACTATTTAAATGATTTAACTAAAAATCATTAAAACTTATATTAACTATTTAATTAATTCTCATTTTAAAATTAATTAGTTAGTTAATTTTTATTTTATATTAAATATTATTTTTTATTTTAAATTAATAAATTTTTTTTAAAAAAAGAAATAAAAAAATTAATTGATTTTCGGGGTGATTATACTTTAAATAAAAAATATTGATAATTAAAACGTATTTGCATAATCGGCATTTCAGTTGGTTGCTTAATAATTTTCATGGAGAACCGAGGTTCGAAACCCACGGAAGACATCGCGCCTTGACGCTCCCGCGGGAGCTCGCCGGGACGCGGGAACAGCTCCAGTTGCGCGGGAACGGCTCCAGTTACGTGGGAGCTCGTAGGGATGTGGGAGCGGGAGCTCGTTGGTTGCACAGGAGGGGAGAACTCGCCGGGACTGGCTGCGCAGGTAACCGCGGGAGGGAAGCTCACCGAGACTGGATTTATATATATATTTTTTAAATTTGACCGACGGTTTTAGACCGCCGGCAAGCCGCCGGAATAATTTGCCGCCGGAAAAAATCACCGGAATTTATTTTCCTACGCCATTTTTTTCGGCGGAAACTCATCCGCCGAAAAACTGCCAAAAAACTACAAAACCGCTTGAAAAGGTTCAATTTCCGCCAGAAAAAGCTGTCGGAAATGAGTTATTTTCCTGTAGTGAGTTGTGTTGATTACGAAAAGCCATTTCATTTTGACGCATTGAATCGTCTATACGAAAATATTTCGTACGGGTTGAATTTTTTATTCGTCCGGGACGAATTTTTTTTCATCCAGTACAAACATGCCATTTTTCAATAAATTGGTAGGCTTTTGAACTTAACTGTCACACTCTAAACATCACTTTCAATCTCTTTCTTTCTTTAGATCAGTCCTTTTTAGATGGCTAGTTCAAGTAAGAGGAAGAAGGTCATAGCAAAGAAACCACATAGGAATCCTTCAGAGAACTTTCTGTCTAAGGAAAATTAGGAATCTTTTTCTCGATATGCCTATGCCAAAATCACACCCTCTAGGATCCTACTTCAAGAAAATCTTACTTTCAAGGTAATGAACCTATTCGCCTTGACCCAATTTGGTTTCATTCTTACTCTGGTCCACTCTTACAATAAAGAGACTTTTCACTATTTCCTGGCCAATATGACCTTTGGCCCTCGTCAGTCTGTAGTCCACTCCTTTATCTTTAAACAAAAACTAGAAATTACTAAGCATGACTTAGGAGCATTTCTAAACTTAAGCACTGAAGGGGAAAGAGAAAATTATCTGATCACTACCGATGACTATTCATGGTATGAAATCAATCAAGTGATTAGTGGGAATAATGTGAATGAACATGTGGCTAGAGTATCCGGTCTTGTGAAAGCTGCACGAATCATCCAGCATGTCTTTAGAACTTCCATTATCCCTAAGGCTAGTGATAGAGTGAACATAACTCCACATCTTTCTATGGTCACTTTTATGGTTATGACTAAAAAATCTGTAGATGAAGCCCAGTTAATTCTCGACTATCTTTTTGGGCTTTTCGAAATAGGTCATGCTGGTCAGAAATGAAAAAGGAATATTGCTTTAGGAAATCTAGTTGCCTTTATTCTGGTGAAGAAGTATGGTTTGACTCATCCTGATCAGGAGTTTGAAGATCTGCTCTATTACAATGATGCATCATTCAGAGCAATCTTCAAAAATGATGACACTAGTAAGGCACACGTCATCAGTGACACCGAGGAGGAACCTGAAGCAGAACCAGCATCGACCAATGATACAAATTATCAAAATTTGGTTCAAAGATTTGATCATCTAGAGACTCATTTTGATCAATGTTTTGATCAATTTGAAAATTGCTACAATCAGGATATGGGCTTCATAAGAGAGCAAATGAATGATTTGAACAGTAACATGCTTATGGTAAGTAGTTATACCTTCTTCAATGCTCAACCTCCTCCTCCTCCAAATCAGGGACCGTCCGAGTGATTGTAGCACTTTCTGTTATGTATTTTAGTTGTTATGGTTCATGTGTTTGTTGTTGTTTTGTTGTATTTCTTTGGATGGATTATTAAATGTATTTTTTGTTTTTTCTCTAGTTGTTGTGTATTGATATCGATTGCAGTGACAGTAATTTTTTTTATATCAATATAAGTAAACATGTCTTGTCTTTATCTTGTTTCTGAAATGTGTGTTTAACTATGAAAATCATTGGATTTTATTTTCTTATCAGTGCTATAATTCTTAAAATGCAAATTAAAAATCAGACTCATTAGAAAATCAAATTTTTTTCTAAATTTAAGTTTAGCATATAACTTGATAATAATTAAGATTGTCAAATTTCATGTCTCTTGTTTAGACTACAGTAATTTATTATTGCAATTGTGATGATTTTCTTATTTTGTATTTCACTCTTCAATTAATATTTATGCACTTAGATTAATTTGAAAACTTTGATTAATGACTTTGGAAAGAATACAATTACTCTTGACAAATGTACAAATATACAAAAATCAAAAGGAATGTGTAATGGTTCGCAATGTGAAAAAGAGGCACAAAATAAGCCCAATAAATGCAAATATGCACAAAAGTGTGTCAAAATTTTGAAAAAGATGCGCAAAGTGTCACTTGTGGTAGTTATTTCTTTCCAGACTCTTTTAATTTTCTCATTCAAATTGATCTTCTGTTCGTTCATGTATAATGAATTTTGAAATATAAAATTTTTCTTTTCATCCTCTTTGCAATGATGCTTCTATCTAAATGTCTAAATTGAATCATGTTGTTTGATAATATTTTTTTTTATTATTATCTAAGTTATGTCTCTTCTTGAATTCTATGAATTATTATGATTTGTCTAATGTACTAATTTCATTTACATAACTTTATTACAATCACTTTTAAGAATGAATTATCAAATGATTTTCATATGTCTGCTTGCATTTCAAGTTTTTTTTTCTTCTTAACTTTTTGCTGTTGTCAAAAAGGGGGAGAAATATTTGTTTGTTATTTGTTGTGATCGTGTCATTTCGTTTTGTCTGTTTTGTCTTGTTTTGTGTTTTGTTCGTTCTTTTGTTTGTTGTTGTGTGTTTTTGAAAATTTTTAAAATAAAAATTTAAAAAGTTTTGTGTTCAATGATCCCTTATTTTTACGTGCTCATTAATTCATGGGGAGTTTAGGAGATTCTTAGAATTTTAAATTCGATAAATAATAATTGTTTTACTATCATCAAAAAGGGGGAGATTATTATGAAAGTTGTTATTTGCATATATTACATTCTTGCAACTTGTATAGTTTTAATGATTTCAAATATTATTATTTTATGTGCAATTATTTCCTAACTTTTTTTGGAAGAATTGTTTTTTCTCTTTTGTACTAACAATTCAGGAAAATTGAACTCCAAACTATGAAGACTTCAAATCAAATTCATCATATAATACTTTGCAAATTGGAGCTCTAAATTATTCTTTAAATTGAGAGGGAGTGATTGTAATTGAGTGAATAAAAACACACACACACACACTTAAGGAGATCTTACAAAATTTCTACTGATCGTAAAGGATGAACCTAGTTCGTACTGGACGATCAGGTCAGTTTTCTCCCCGTAAGAGCAATGGAACGAATAGGAGTTGGAGGAAATTTTTCAAAGTCCTGATCATCCAGGAAGAATTTATTTTTGTCCCCGGATGATTTCTTCTCTGTAAAAATTTCGTCCAGACGAAATCCAAAATCATTCCAGGATGATTTCTTCTATGTAAAAATTTAGTCCAGACAAAATCCAAATCGTCCCAGGACAAATTCTTCTCTGTAAAAATTTTGTCCAGACAAAATCCAAAATCTTTTCATGATGATTTCTTCTCTGTGAAAATTTCGTCCAGACGAAATCCAAATCGTCCCAGGACGATTTCTTCTTTGTAAAAAATTTCATCTAGACGAAATTTAAATTATCCCAGGATGAATTCTTCTTTGTAAAAATTTTGTTCAGACGAAGTCCATTATCGTGCCAGGATGAGTTTCTCTCTGTAAAACTTTCATCCGGATGAAGTCCTGTTCGTCCCATGACGATGTGAACCGACTTACCAAAATTGGTTACGTCCATGCAGTTACTTAGGAACCGACCTATAGTATAACGGATCGTACCGGACGAACCTATTTTGTTTGGGATGATGATCGTGTACAAACATAGTTCATACCAATATACATAAGGATCGTTTCCAACACTTTAAGTAAAATCGTCCAGGACGATCCATGATCGTACGGGACGATTCATTTTGTGTTGACTTGAAAAATTTGCAGTTTTGGACGGTTTTTATTGTCTCTCCTATATATAGTCCAATTTAGACTACCACCCAATCTTTTTGCCATTTGATCTTCATGCCTATTGAAAGAAGAGTTATGGAGAGAGTGTGAGAAAGCATTCAAAGGAGGATTTCTGCCACTGAAGCATGAAGGCTTCTCTTGGTGTACAAAGGTAAGAATCTCTACTTGTGATTTGAGATTACTTCACTCTTTTCTTTCTTCCTTCTAGAATTCTTGTGAGAAGATCTATCAAGGAGATCCAGTTCTCTACCGACACTTGGAGAGTGTGAACAGCCGCGGGTGCTCTGCCCACACTAGGAGAGTATGAAAGGACGAAGGGTTCTCTGCCCACACTAGGAGAGTGTGAAAGGATGAAGGGTTCTCTACCCATACAAGGAGAGTGTGAAAGGACGAATGGTTCTCTGCCCACACTAGGAGAGTTTGAAAGGATGGATGGTTCTCTGCCAACACTGGGGATAAGTGTAAAAGGGCGACGGTTCTCTGTCGCACCGGGTAGTGGTGAAAAGAGTGTTTGTAAAGGCTTCTCTGCCTTGCTGTGGGTGCAAAAGGAGAGACACTATTGGTATTAGTGCAACACTCAGAGGGTGCCTCCGGGGAGTGGATGTAGGTCTGTTTTAGACCGAACAACTATAAATCTCGTGTCTTTTATTTTTATTGCTTTTTATTTTCCACGTTTTATTTTTGTTCAAAAAATTATGGTTGAAAAACATTTTCTAAAAATTCATTAAAGTTTATTTTCGGTTCAACATACTCAAGAGGGTTAAAATTTAAATTTTGTAAATACCAATTCACCCCCCCTCTTGGATAGCCTATGGACATAAACTTAGGTTTAACAACCTAATTCATAGTGAACGAATCTCAACACCTTTGCCATAAGTGTCCCCTATTCCAAGTAAAATTATTACAAACAAAACAAATATCAATTATGTTCTAAGTCAAAATCATATTATTGAAATCCTCCATTTAATGATAAGAAGGAAAGGAACCTCCTAGCCTTTCAGAGGGGTTCGTGATAGCGTTAAAATCACCACTAACAAGCCAAGGAAAATTGCAAATATTATGTAAATCAATAAGTTGATCCCAATGTAATTTTTTTATTACACAAAAGAATCACAAAAATGAAAATTATGAACCTCAAATTTACAATGCAAGACCTGAGTAAAATCACCAATAACATCAATTTTAATAGAGTCTTTCTAGAAAACCAAAATCTTGTTAGCCACATTAGAAATAGCATGATTAAAACCCAAGAATTGAGAGGTGTTCAACAACCTAGAAGAGCAAATAAGAGGCTCAAAAACCACAAGAATAGAAAGGTTATGCACACAACATTAGTTCTTAACACAAATTTTAGAAGAAGGATAACCAATGCCCCTCACATTCCAAATAATAGCATTAAATATAAAGAAAAACTTAATGGGAAGTATGCAAGCGTGTGTTTCTAGGAGGATACAAAAAAATATGCTTAGGCTTCATTCCTATTTTGCTATGAACTTTACTAAAACTAAAATCATTATCATCCCTGCAAAACATTTAGCAGCAATATGCATATCCTCAGTATCAATCAAAGCATCACTATTATAATTAGAAATTGAAAGAGTCTTACTACAATTTGGGTGTTCCCTTTGAATAGTCTGTTGAGGGCATTCATCCTCCATTAATATTCCATCATCCTCCATATTATTATGAGTCCACACAACAATCTGTTCAATGCATTTAGAGATATGCGAGTCATGCTCAATAGAAATAAATTCACCTTCCTCTAAAGGGATGTCATTCCTCTCACCCTCTTTATAAGGCACTTGAATAGCCACAACTTCATGTTCATTTAAAGGATTAAAAGAAGAATAGGTGAGCATAATACCGTTAGAATCATAAACATTTTGATTAAAAGTGCAAGAAAGGGCAGTTTCAACAAATGCATCATTTTGAACTTTAGTACTAGGAAAAGTTTGTGTCATATTCTTCTCATAGTCAATAAAAGGAAAATCATATGATTGGACAATAGCTCCCTTATCATGATTCAATGAAACATTATTAATAATAAAAGGAAGAGGGTCCTCAATATTAACCACCAACGGCTCCTTAAGAGAATGAGGAGGATTAGAGGAATTGCCCTCTAAATTAGCCTGAATGGGATTAGAGACATCCTTAGCTACTACCCCATTTTTTTGTTTCAATGGATCCTTTTCTTAATGGAGATGAGGATGCTTCCAAAAACTATCATTCATACCATGTTTGTGTATCTTCCAAAGAGAACAAAATATAGGTAAATTTTCACTCATTTTTTTGGAAATTACCCTTGACTTCTGACCATATCCATATCTCACTAGGATGTTTTTTAGAGACATCTAATTCAACCAGAGCCCGAGCAACAGACGAACTCGACATAGAGGCAGTGCCTTTGTTAGTTTATAATTGTCTCCCAAAAAAAGAAGCCATACCAAAAAGGATTTGATGATTAAAGAAGTGAAGTCTCAAATTAGGGAATGAAATCCAAATCAAAGCAATAGAGGATTCCTCCCTAACATCAAAATGTGGAGTCCATTTAAGTAACCGTATTTGATACACTTGAATATAATAAGATCTCCTAGTATATATGCGACTATAGTTAAGATCATTAGAAAGTTGGATAGCAATAAGTCTTTGATCAAGAAGACCAAAGTGAAAAGATCTAGAAAGCTTTAGATTAAGGAAAATTTTATGAATAACATTAAGATTTGGTCACCTCAAAACAAATTTTTCTGCTAGTGTCAAAGAATAATGAGCATCTAACTGATCAACAACCGAGTCCTCAAACAAAAGGGCCGGTTAGCCCTTGAAAGAGGAATAAACAAAATTAAATTTAGGAGAAGAAGATGATGAACCAGCCAAAACATTTTTGAAGGATTGAGTTTTTTCCTTAAAAAGATAAGAAGATATTGGGATGGATGACAATGGTGTTGTCATCTCCCAGTACCCAAAAAGCCCACAAAACCTCAAAACTGGCAAATGGAAAGAAATAAAAGAGGAAAATCATAAAAAGATGGTAGAAAATAGTGAAGAAACAAGGCCAGGATGGCCAAAAATAATCATGCGACAAGAAGCACTAAAATCGCATAGGAATCGCCTTAAAGCCAGAGCATAGAGAGACATTAGAGGGTTTACGAATGTGGTTCATATAGCATAATTAGAATTTTTTAGGGTTTTATAGTAAAGACTGTGAGGTTCAATAAGCTGATTTTTGTGCAAATAAGGATATAAACATAAAGAACAAGAACAAAATAACCAAACGAACAAAAAAAATATGAACAAAAAATAAAATAACAAAATCACATGACAAAAAACACATTCATTGAGAAGCTAATGAATGGCTAATTTCAAGTGATAGGAAGTGAATACGGAGCCAAAAAGCCACTTGCTCCCATTGGATGTTTTGTGAGAGCTTTAAAATCTGAAGATCATGGAAGAAAAGTTTTTGGAGACCAAGTGAGTTTGGGTCCACTTTTGAATTTTGATAAATCAACAAAATTCATTTCAATCTGTATTTGATGCAGCTTTGGTCTCCACCCAAGGTGTGTTGTATGATGAATAGTGCATGGGAGGCTAATATGTCCTAATGTGCTACATGAATATCATCTAATATTAGGAAAAGGGTTAACTAACCTATGATAGTTATGATTCCTATTTCTAGGTTTATGACAAGCATCACATGGTGAGTGCTGTTACAAATTTTTTTACTTTAAAAAGCATTTACTCTTCTAATAACATTTCATTAGTACTTTCAAGAGTAGCTATTTAAATTTTTAAAGAGTGCCCACTAAGATATTAAATGTTAACGCATGCTTCTTACTCTTTAAATGACTTTTCTAAATTAAGATGCAATAGTTTTAAAGACTCGTGTGTTTCAAATGAAGTAGAATATTTCTTATTTAATTCATCAAACTCATCTAGCAAAGACATATAATCCTTATCAACAACAAAACCATCTTTTCTAAGAATTTCATTTTCCTTTTGCAGTACATCATCTTGATTAGACTGATCAAGATAATTATTTCCCATTAAGATAGATTTTTTACGTTCTCTTTTGCTTCAATTCTAGATGAATCAGAAGCGAAGTCAGATAAAAAGGCTTTATGAGATCTTTTCTTGCTTTTATAGTACTTTTCTTTTCCTTCAACATTATCCTTGCTTTGGTGACCTTTGAGATTTGGGAAATAAGTTTTAATGTGCTTTGTTAAGTTATAATAGGTTGTTAAACCTATACAAAAGTCCAAAGGCTAACCAAGATGGGGGGTGAATTGAAATTTTTAAAATTTCCCCTTAAAAATTTTAATAGAAAACCAATTTTCTTATATTTTTATAAAAATAAATTTTCAACTAAAAATAGAAAGTGCAAAAAAATAAAAGTGCATAAATAAAAAAATGAACAAACAGATTTATAGTGGTTCAGTCCAATAAGACCTATGTCCACACCTTGAAGACTCTATCTTTAGGTATTGCACTATTACCAAAAGTGACTCTCCTTTTTCCCTCACAGTAAGGAGGAGAAGCCTTTATAATTTTCCTCTCTTCCACCTATCCCCTGTGTGTCAAAGTACCTTCCTCTGATCACACCCTCCAAGTGTTGGTAGAGTACCGTTGCTTATTCACACCCTCCTAGTGTCAGCAGAATGTTGTATCTTCTTCAATGGTCTTCTCTCGAGCAACTAGAAAGAAGAAAGGAACAGTGGTAACCAAAAACTAAAATAGATTCTTACCTTTGAGTAACCTTGTGATCCCTTAACACTCAACTTACAGAAACTCTATCTCAAACACTCTCCCATAAACACTCTTTCACTTTCTCTTAAGAAACCACAAAGAACAACAACTTTTCACTTCAGTTTGAATGGGTTTTTTATATGAAAGACATAAAAAACTATTCAAAAAACTAAAAAATTTCCATTTTAAGCATATACGATCGTATAGTATGATCATACTTTAAGCATATGAATAGTTCAAAAATTGTTGCATACGAACACGTACGAAATATTTTTGTATATGATAATCATCTAGTAAAAAACATGTTCGTACTGCACAAACTATAATAAAATTTTTCTGATTCATCGAGGAAAAAATGTTCCCCATATTTTCATACTATGGACATCATCTGTACGAATAAGGCATTGTACAGAATGATCCATTCAGAAAAAATTTAGCATTCATCTGGACAAAAAGGGACCCATCTAATTCATACTCTAGACATTGTTTGTACAAATAAGTCATCGTATAGTACAATCAATTAAGAAAAAAATTTGAATTCTTCTTGATGAAAAGGGACCCATCCAATTCATACTCTGGATGTTATTTATATGAACAACCCTTCGTACAGTATAATCTATACTTAGAAGAATTTTCTTTATATAGTTTATTTAACTACTCGTAGGAGGAAATAATTGAACAAATCATCCCGTATGAAATGAAATCATATAATACGATAAGTTTAAAAAATTAAAAATTTTAAACACTACCCCAGTGCGTGTGTGTACAGATACTTAATTACAATCACACTCTCTCAGACTTATTAAAATGAAAATACATACTACATTTAAAGTGAACCCTAATCTAATCTGATTTGAAGTCTTCAACAATCTAGAGTATAATATTCTTGAAATGTTAGTACACACAAACAACAAGAGCAATAAATCTAAAATATGTTAGGATAAATTATAATTAAAATAAAAATACTTGGAATCATCAAAAACACACATGTTGCTATAATATCAATAATAAAAAAACTAAGTTGCAAAAATCTCAACAATCTTCTCCTTTTTTATGATGACAAAATAATTATTATTTGAGTTAACATTTATACCCTAAATTTCTCCTTAGCTCCCCCTAAAAGAATGAACATTTGAAGATAGAGAGATTCTATGAAGCACATACAAATTTTTTTTAAACAAAAATATATAAACATAAACAATAAAATACAAAAAATATAAACATAATAAATAAAATACAAAAAGAAAAATACAAATAAGCTAGAACTTAAGTAAACTAAAAAAATACAAACACAGATAACTCAAACACAAATAATATTATTACTTTGCCTTTTAACAAAAACAAAAAAGGGAAGAAGAAAATTGAAATTAAAGATGTCAAATAATAAACCAAAAGAGTTGATCTTGAAAGTGATTATGATATGGTTGTAATAACAAAATTAATTACATAATATGAAAAAGAAAGATTCAAATATTTTAAATTAAAGCAAAACTTAACTAAGAAAAGTTAATCAAGATCATGAAGCTTTCGAGATAATTAGATAAGGATGATTATTACAAATGTGATGAAATGAAGATTAGTTAATTTGAATTTTTAATATAGAATATAATTAAAAATTAGATTGAGTTGAATTAAAGATTAAATGATTGCGGAAAGAACATAAAAAACTTAATTGGTGATATTGCACATCTTTTAAAATATTTGTAGCACACTTTGTGCGTCTTTTTCTATTTGGGCTAAATTTGTGTCTCTTTTCTTTTTGCGAACAATTGCGCATTCTTTCATTTTTTGTACACATTATCATTTTTTATACACCCTTTTTATTTGGTCTTTCTAAAATCAATAATTTAAAATCAAACTTCTCTAAGAATAAAAATAATTATATTTAAAAAGAAATAAAAAAATAATAAGACATCAAAATTGCAATAATAATATTCAAATTATATTTTCCTAAAAAGAGCATGAAATTCATATGTTTAACTTAATTGAGTTATAAGTTAATTTAAATTTAAAAAAAAAAAGATTTGATAATGAAATTAATTTTGTAATGAAAGTTTATTTATAACTTATTTTTAGATCAATTAAAAGTGGTTTTTTTTATAAACATACTCTCATTTCAAGAATAAGAACAAATACAAATTCACAAAATATGACAACTTTTATTGATATCAAATAAAATGTTGGATACAATCAGTTCATTATTATCAATAAGATAACATTCGAATATAAAAATCTAAAATATCTGAAGACAAAAGGAAGTACTACAAGAGATAAGTAAAAGGGCATCATTATATCACATCACAACATAAAACTGGTAAAGGACTTGCAAAAACAATGACAAAGAAGTACATCTAAAAGTCTGAGGGGCCCTAGTTTGGAGGAGGTGGCTGGCTAAACATTGATAAATAGCTATTCATCATAGCTATA
Organism: Dendrobium catenatum; assembly: GCF_001605985.2. Classification (NCBI taxonomy): domain Eukaryota; kingdom Viridiplantae; phylum Streptophyta; class Magnoliopsida; order Asparagales; family Orchidaceae; genus Dendrobium; species Dendrobium catenatum. The sequence goes on from NW_021319561.1 coordinate 470,685, forward strand.
TTTATATTAACCACTTCAAACTAACCACAAATTAACCCAATGTCCTTCTAGTACCTTATATCTTACTTCTTGAAATGTGTCTCAATTTAATCAAAATATTGATCAAAGTGAGTTTCTATATGATCAAAATGCTAGACCAGCTCCATAAAGTATTGTTCATCAGGTTCAGGTGTAGGTGCACCAGCTCCCCCTTCTTCTAGAGAATATCCAATATAACTCTGGTCTCCCCTAAATAAAGTTTGAAAGGACATCGATAAAAAAGATTAACATTTTAGTGGGATGTTCAGGATGAAAGATGGTACTTCTTGTCTAAATTGTATGTCACTAAGTGACCTAGAGCTATATTATTCTTTCTCTTGTGTTGTGGAAGCCCAATTTCAAAATGGTTATTAATGTAATCCATGATAAGTTGGGCCTTATTAATAGGTTATCTGGTTATGATCAAATATGTAATAGTTGAAAGTAGATGAGTCATATTTATATGATCACCAAAAATGATTAAAGTTCTTAAGACATGCTGGATGAATCTGGCATTTTAATTCAATGTGTAGACTCTCGCTAAGTGACATACTTGAGTTACACCTCTAAGAGTTTTATTGATCTCAGAACAGTCATAATCATATTTAAAGGATAAGGTGTGGGCTCTAGTGCCATGAGTCCTTACGTAAGGAAAAGTTCCTAAATCCTCCTTTGTGACTTCCACATGTTATTTTTTGACAAAAGAGGTTATTCTAGTTTCATCCTCACTGAACCTCATTTTGCTAAGAAATAATGAATAGTCTCTTTATGGTAAATATAGATCAAAGTTAGAATAAAAGACAACTGAGTTGAAGCAAAGAGAGGCATGGAAAAAAATGGATTTAATCTTTGATGAGGAGTCTAGAAGGAGTGATTTTGACAGTTATATACCTATAGAAAGCATCCTCATTATCCCTTGACAAAAAAGGTTGTCATCTTAACCTCTAAATGACGATCCCTTAGTAACTCGAGAGTGCTTGCTAGATCTTGCCATTCCTAGGTCGGAGCCTCTAGAAGGATTCAAAAATGGTTTCAAAGTGAATGAAAAAGATTTTAATGGCCCTTCTATTTAAAGAAAAATGACTTATCATATAGTATGAAATTGATTTTGTACGTACGATCTTGACATCATATGGGATGAAAAGTTTTTTATATGTACGAATCAAAATGTCCAAAATGAAATAACTTTTTGTAAACATACAATTTATGAAGTTTCCTTTCATACAGCCTTTTTGACCATTCATTTATATAGATGAATAGGTGTTCATCTGAGATGATCAGTTATTTAAGATCATTTTAATGACAGTTATGTTCATCCCCCATAGAAATTGACACCTGGAACGTATAGACAAAATACAATTTCATTCGTATGATCTGTTATAATAATTTACTTTGACTGGATTGCTGATTTTTTATTAGGTTGTTAAACCTAATCTAATGTCCCAAGGCTAACAAAAAGGGGGATGAATTGGTAATTTTACCAAAAAAATTACTCTTAAATTTTTTAAAATGGATAATAGTTGATTCTCCTAGCAAGTTAATTAAGGTTTTAAAATAAAATTTTCAACCACAAAAAATAACTTAATGTAAATAAATGTGGAAATGAAAAGACACAAAGATTTAAAGTGGTTCGGTTAAACACGACCTACATCCACTCTCTGAAGATTCTCTCTTCAGGTATTGCAATATGACCAAAGTGTCTCTACTTTTGTCCATACGGAAAGGCAGAGAAGCCTTTATAAAACCACTCTTCTACCAATCCCTAATGTAGCAGAGAACCATCATCCTTTCACACACTCCAAGTGTTGACAGAGAACCATCATCCTTTTACACTATCCAAGTGTCGGCAGAGAAGTGTTGTCAATTCACACTCTCCAAGTGTCGGTAGAGAGGTGTTGTCATTTCACACTCTCCAAGTGTCTATAGAGAACTAGATCTTCTCCAAATATCTTCTCACGAAAAACTAGAAAGACAAGAAGAAGAGTGACAACTAAAATCACAAAGAGAACCTTACCTTTGAGTAACCTTATGAACCCTTCACACTCACTTGCAAGAAGTCTCTCTCAAACGCTCTCTCACACTCTCTCTTTTAATCGCCCTTGAAAAATCCCAAAGATAAGACTTTTTCACGTTAATTTTAGCGAACATTTTATACAAAAGACACGAAAAATCATCCAAAAAACCAAAATTTTCAATTTTGAGTGTACACGATCGTATAGTATGATTGGATTTCATACGTATGAATAGTTCAAAAACTGTTACGTATGAACTTGTTATGAATCAGTATGAAACCATTTTATACATGATCATTATCTGGTACAAACCAAGTTCGTCTAGGATGAATAATTAGAAAATTTTCATCTTCATAGGGATGAAGAGGGACCCCCATAATTTTGTACCCTGGATGGCATACGTAAGATGCTGACATCATATAGTATGATTAGTTATGAAAAATTTTCAATTTTGTCAAGATGAAAAGGGACTTGTCCATTTCATACTCTTAATGGCGTATGTACAATGACGACATCGTACGGTATGATCAATTTAAAATTTTTCAAATTTGTCTGGACAAAAAGTTGGGATAAAGAGGGACCTCACAATTTCATAATCTGGGATGAAATTACTAAACGACAAGAGGGGGGGGGGTGAATTGTAAAATCTTTTTAATAATAAAATTAACCCTAAACAAGAGTTCTAATTTTTTTGTTATTTTTGAAACTTTAAAACAAAGATTTATGCAATTTTTCTTTCACAAAATTTTACATGCAATAGATATGACAAATTTAAAATGCAAGCAAAAAGTAAACAACGATAAGGAAACAACACACCAAGAATTTTATAGTGGTTCGGTCAAAATATGACCTACGTCCACTCCCAGGAGTCCTCCACTCCGGGATTTTCACTATCAAAATAGTTCTCCTTTTGCCCCCCTCGGCAAGGCGGAGAAGCCTATACAAACCTCCCTTTCACCAACCCGGCGTGGCGGAAGACCAAACTCTGTTTTCGCCCTCGAGATAGGAGAGTCGACTATACCGAGAGACTAGAGGACGCGCCGCCAATCTTATAGTAGACCACTTCGACCTGATATTACTTTCTCCCTCGAGACCCGCACAGAGATTCGAGCAGATTGTTGAAGGTGCACTCCACTCGGGAGAGTGCGCCCCTTTTTCAAGTTTCACTCTTCCTCCGCAAGCGACTCACTATCTCGTACGCACATTCTCCAAGTTATTCGTCCAACGAGAATGGAGCTTGCTTGACAACGGCAAGCCTACGTAATCCTTCATTGCATAGCTGTAGGCACTTCACTATTTCCTCCGTGTATGTTTGTCTGATTTTACCCGCAGGACTTAAACCAAACCAGCACAACTTCAATTAACTCCGCGTCGTCGTAATACCGACTACAAACATGATTACACACGTGAGGGCTACGCTTCCGAGAGCAGTTTCCCCCATTCGGGAGGACTTATACAGACAGTGAGTCTCTCAAGGTGATGAGATCCTTCAGGAGTTCATCACCTTTCACGGAAGTTGTCGCTCCCGACATTGTGAGTTGGCTTGAATTTCTTGATGAACTTGTCAGAGATATCCTTTGTCTCATCCGCCATTTCCGGCAATGATTTCAACTTACGTGCGGAATATTTGATTTCTTACTGATTAACACGTTCAGATTCCTACGACATATTGATACACTACCAATCATTCCCTTACATTATGGAGAGACCGGGTAATGGTGGTCACGAAAGACCACCGGACACGCCCAATTATGGGCATATCGGGGCGGAAGCTGCACATCCCCATCCCAGATGCGTGCGTTCGGGCTATCGCTGACATTTGACGACTGCACAAAGTTTTTTACATCACTCGCCACCTAGGATGCTAGCCTTTGGGAATTTTGTTACAGTATCAGACCTTTCATTAGGTGCATAAATCGGGTCAAATTACACGGGCAGGGTTCTAACTTTACACTAGGAGCACACAGCACAGGAGCTGCTATAAAACATGTACCCAAATACTACCAGTCCAATTCTATATTCACGTTTTGAAAATTTCAGGTGTCAAAGTTATTCCGTTTTGAACTGAATGAGCCCTTTGTGCTCTTTCTTGGGTAAAATGGGGCTTAAATAAAGGACCCTACCTGCTCATCTATCAAAGTGTAGGTTACTCACATTATTTTGTATGAGGGTCACTATGCAGGTGGTGACCTTCATCTACACGGAATCAGCACAATAAAACTCCTAGCACCGCTAAACATTCAAATAATATGCTAGACTCATAGAACACATTATGGGGACACCTGTAAATACTGGAGGTACCAAAACACGTATAGCGAATCCTAACGAGATCAAATCTAGAAGGCCTAGGATTCTCCTACGACACTATACAGCACCTCTAAGTAATAGTCTAGACCTAAGACTATACCCTAGAACGGCAGTACTCTAGACCCAGACTCTACGAGAAGACTATTTTTTCAGATCCTACCATACTCCCTTTTTCCCTACAAAATTCTAGACCACATCATGAGAATTCCTTGCTAGGATTATCTTAGGACAAAGGTTTAGAGTTCAAATCAATACTCAAACTCGCCACGTGATACATAAACAAGGTGAGCCTTGTAACTTCAAGCTAAATTCAACTCTAGAAATTCAAACAATAGCTCAATATCATGTACCTAAGGACTCCCTCAGGTCACAAATCCTCATTAAAACCCTTAACCACCATGATCCAAATAAAAACTTATTGAAACAATTACTTTAATTCAACAGCTCCTTCAATTAGATTATGTCGTAATCACTTATGATTGTCTCTCAAATTGTCAATTGAGCGTGCACCTTTAGGCACCGCAAGTCCAATCAAATCAAACTCAAAATCCGAGATCAGTAAATCCACAATAAAATTTCAAGGAATATTCAAATCCTAAGTCCAGAAGGCCAGTCTCAAAAGGTGCTTTTCTTATAGATTTCAAAGCATTTCAATAACTCAGCCTAATGACCCACGATTTAGAGTCGTCAGTTGGTGCATAGCTGATGGGACATGTCTCTTGGGAGGCATCTCGCTGTGCGAAACTTGTAGACATATTTGTCATAGAGGCAGGTATCACTATGCTAACCCCATACACGCAGAATAAATTTGTAAATTGAAAGCATAGATGTTCAATAAAACACGCACTAACAATTACAAAAACCAGCACTAATGCCACATGAGCGGACTAAATATTGCCAATCTCCCTTATGTGTGAATTTTTGAGTGACCTTTGCGAGCTACTTACATAAAGCTCATACTATACATATATTCAAATCTAGATTCACAAGAACATCGATAGTAATAATCATATGACTATATAGAAAATCCGTATATCTAAAGATAAAAACAACTGCAAATTCGTGGTTATGAATACTAACCATATTATTGAGAACATCCGTCTATACACAGTTGAGACAGGGATGTCAAATTGACGCCTAAAATCAAGCACCCACTATGGTTCATTTATACATCAGAATTCAAACCAATACGAACCACTGCTCTAATTTAAACTTATGACCACTATCTAGCCAGTTTCAAATATATCAAACGCACTATATATCCATGTCTCAGAGAGATAAGCAATGATTAAAATTCCGGCACAAATAGATAATCTCAACGAATTCTGGCCGCCTCTAAAACCCAGTCCCTGGGCTTCAACCTAGTTGCCTCAAGTTCACCCTACTTGTTTGATTCACATAATACGGACAGACAGATATCTTCCCCTTAAAGAGGTACAAACAAACAGGGTCAATTTGGCATCCGAATTTGCACCCTCCTCAACCCTGAGACCGGCCACTTTTCCAGATTGGTCCTCATCAAATACCTTTCAAAATTCGGTTGAGTGCTTACAGCACCAATATGATACCCTACATCACGCTTATTAGGTCAACCTGGTTGAGCCCAGTTCAACCTAGTTTTGACGCCTGAGGAATTTCCTTAAGCGAGTCTAAGTGGGAGGATTTTATTTCTCAATATAACATAACACCCATTTGTTACATAATCTAAAGTCCAAACCTCTTGAAATCGATCTCAAATATCGATTCGAAATATTTATGCATCCTTTGTAATTCATCAAGAATCACCATGAAGTACTTCTTGATCTCATTGAAATTCTACTAGCCCGCTTGACACTATAGTCAAATAACATATATACTTCACACACTACTAGTATTCACTTAACCTTCAACATCCCAACCTTGTTTTGAATCAGCTCTAACCTCTATCTTTTGACAGCAATGCAAAAAAATATCCCAATTCAAGACTGACCAATGTTTGATAGGAGAATGGCCTCTTTCGTAGCTAAGGTACATAAACAAGTATAGTCATCTTAAGAAGGCATAGGTCAAGCTTGAGTTATCCAAGAGATTAAATTCACCTCTCAAAACTTAATCTCGAAATCATTCTATATCGCTAAGTATCCATCATCCAGCTAGTTTAATAACACCCGTTCACTCATATTCAGTTATTTAACACTCTTTCTTAGACATTAATTCAGTAACAGCCCCTTTGTTTATTGCCTAGATCTTCGTATTATGCGGCTGTCCAATCGTGTTCCTAATGTGTTCCCTGAGGGGAGGGCGTCCCAAGAGCGCGAGATCATTTTTTCTCCAATTAATACGGGGATGTTCCTTCTAGGCTTCTTTTATGTGCATCTTCTCACGAAATACTTGCTCAACCGTTGCCAAACTCACATTCAGACATATCATAAAGTTTAACACGGTAACGTTTACCCAGACCCAGAAATAAATTACTTTTATTTTGCTAAATTCGCCGAAAACTACGATTTGACAACATAAAATCCGTCAAGACCCACCATTTTCTGAAATAGAGAACAGATGGGATCATATGTCTACTCCGAGTCGAGGCAACCCTTTTCACAACTACATACAATGGGACCGGAAACGGACGCGAAGTCGCCCCAATATATCAAGGCTATTCTTTTGTATTCTTCCAATTATTTGCTCTCACTGGCCCTTTCTCGTTCAAAAAATTAAACCATATATATGCCCCTTGCCAGATGACGGTGACGATGATATTCTGGAGTACACCGGAGTTTCAAAATATATCACCGGAACGTATTTGGGCACACTCATAGAACGCACATTTCGTTTAGAAAAAGTGTTTTGTCTAGCTTGTTAGGAACAGAACTTCGCTGCGTGCGATATACAACTTCTACAGGACGATACCAAATTTCTCTTCTATGGGCACGAAACCTCCTAGTTCTCACAAATTATGTTACTCACCGATCCGATTTCAAGAACGGATCAAACTTGTCCGCCCTCCCTCAGAAGATTCTGGATCAAGGAAAACGAAAATTGTTCGAGCGTTTTCATGAACACTGCATCCAGACCCAATCGTACACAGTTCACAGCTCGAATTCAAGTTGCAATGTGAAGGTATCGAGTGATGCCCGCCCAGGTTACGATGACAGAGGTGCCACAAATGATTGGCTCCGTATGGTTTCTCGACGGCTTGAGGTTTCTTCAAAAACGAGTCAATGGCCCTTTCTGAACCCCTCCGTACGTGATATTCCCCGAGATGGCAACCATATCCATTATCTTCCGGTCCCAAATCACGCCGTGTTGTGATTGTATTGGTGCGTCGATTACTCCTTTGCCTTGGGGGACGGTCTCTGTAAGTCAGACTTGAGGTGCGGGGCAGATACTTGTGTTTTTCGATGTCGCTGTATCTTTTTGCGATGATATTTAACAAATATTCCATTTCTGGGAGGGATTTGTTATGTCTTCCCATTGTCTGCTCAGACTGTTCCTATGAGCATTAGGTAGCAAGTCTTTGTACCGAGGCAGAGAAATTGAGCTTCTATTGCAGAACTGAATTTGATCTGTCATATACACTCACAACTGCGTTTTTTAAACGCACATGGAGTTTTTGAGCAATATATGTTAGATTCGCCCCATTGTAGTCGACGCCTCGAAGGTTAGAAATACGCACTAAAAGTCACTCTAATGGGATCTAACCCGGATTTTGCCTCCTGGAGCTTGTTTACAGAGTATAGGGGTAAAAATCTTTGATAAAGATTTCTTTTTGGAAGGATGTCATTCGTTCATTGAACGCTCATCGTATCTGACTTTTTTAAATCTCTCATTAATTCTATTGTTCGATTCTGATTAAAAAAAAATATAAATTTACATTAATATGTTCATTTAGATATATGGAAAATAATTACATTATTAAATTTTAGTTTTCATTTGAGATGTGAGAGATCAGATTGAGAAATGAATCTTGATGCCTTTTGTTAATGAGATATTCTGAATAGGGCTCGGTTCACACAGGTTCTGTAACGCCCGAAGTATGGTTTGAAGTCAACCAGACCATACACTAGGATTTCTAGTCAAAGACAGACCTCCGTCGCTCTGCGTTCATAGGGTTTCTGAGATCAATCAAACTTTACACCGATCCAATAATTTCTATAATCAAATTAGGGATAATAAAATGTATATCTCTCCCGAAGAAGCAGGATATATCTTATTATCAATCCCTTTGAATATTAAGATATGACTGCTGATATTAATTGGAACATATTTCTCCAAGTAGTATAATTCACATTGAGAGACTGGGTATCTTGTAGTTTTGTCGAAAATGTTCGAAAAAATTGATATCTAGGGGTTCTAAATCATCCATTACCGAGGGCGCCAAGTAACGCCTGTGCGTTAAGTTAACGCGCGTGGGAGAGTCACGTGATCTAACTCGCCGGTTCGATCTAACATTTCCTATGATAAACTCTTCTCGCTTCAAAATTTGGCAGGGATTGTACATATATTTTGTGACTGTTGATATAAGATTTAGCGACTGTCGAATCAATAGGAGAGAATGGATAGCAATTTCATCAAGTGGATGAGGTCTACTGTTGATTGCCCCGCGTATATTTCCGGAGTAGAGCAAGGACGTGACGTACGCAGGAACACTCGTGACGTAATTCTGAAACCATTCAAGAAATGCCCCGTCTATCCTAAAGTGTTTGGGCTCGAAATTAGAATTTGAAAGTGATTAAAGTTCAAATGATCAATTTTATTAGACAATTGGGATTTATCCGGAGGTTGAATGTCTTATAGCCCAGCATTGCCTCAGAGCTAAAAGTCTAAATTGGGCAATTTAAAAGTGCCCGAACCTAGAACACGCAGGGTGCGAATAATTTAGTGGTCTGATAAACCATGCGCCGTCCGGTGAGACTTGGGGGAGGCCAGCTAAGACCACTAAGATTTAAAGAAATCATGTATCCAAGGCAGCTTTTTGATTTTGATCTCAGGGATAAGGCAGACGTTACGATCACAGAAATAACATTGCCCGCGCCGATGAGCAGGCTGAGACGCACTGGGAGTTTCTGGATCGAACCGGAGGCGGCCCACGTGAGCCCGCCCGGGGCCAGAGCTGTTTATTAAGTTGAAATTTAGTTTTATAATTTTAAATATACAGAGGACGTTATATGAGAAAATGAGGGTAAAACACCACTCAATAATCAGCACACAATATATACATATCCATGAAATAGAAGTATCAAACTGCTCGTTTTTCAAGGCCTTCGATTAAAAATAAATTATTGGCTTAAATATTTTAATTTTAACTAATTTATAATATTTTATTTGGCTATTTTAATTAATGATTTAACTATTAAAACAAATTCAGATATGTTCAAAATTCTAAAATTTTATTTCAAATCTACTTGATTTCCAGAGGAACTTCCAAAAATTATTTGGTTAGATTTGTTGTTATTTTGATTTATGTCAAAATAATGTATTTATATTAAATATATAATGTTAAGTCAAATCATTCTTAAAAATGATATGGCATACTTAATTTTTTTTTTTAAAGGCACCTTGAAATCCGAGCGTTGAAATTTTAAGTCAAGATTGGCACTTGATAGGAATTGATCCAATGGGAGTTTGGGTAAGGGGATAATTAGCTTTGCTAAATACTCATGTTCTAAGTTTATTTTCAATAATTAGCAAACATTGAATCTTTTACATGTTTAGGATGTGGCACCAATCACATTCAGTCTGATGGCTCTCTGATTTTAGTGTTGAATTGTGTTTATGTGTTCATCTTGCATGCTATTTTTATGTTAATGTCCAAGGGTAGTTAAAACATTTGATTTCAAAACCCAGTCAACAACTTGCTGACATTTAATTAGAAACAATTAAGGACATGTTTAGAAAACTTAGAGAAATTCTAAGAAATTAGGATACATCATTCCTTTTTGACGTTGAAAACTTCAAAACACTTGAACTTAGTAACATGTCAAGCCTAGAAAAAAAGTTTTTTTCCTGAATTGAGAATCATTAACTCCTTAATTAATTTTCCTAAGTTTAACCTTTTAAGCTTAAAACCTTCCAGAAAATGTGAATAAATCCTTTTAAATCCAAAAATATGAATAATAACCCTCAACTGACCATGATTTGAATCCTAAACGAAAATTAAAATCTCATTAATTGACAGCAATTATAACTTAACTCTAATTTTAATTGAAATATGAATATTATTAACATGATAATTGATTAATAATTCATTCAAAATTCCACAATTTCCTGAACCACTTGGGAATCTCTTCTAGGTCAACCCTGACCTTGGAGCCTATTTCAAGGAGTTTGCGGACATCATTTGGAGTCAAAATGCAAAGGAGCCTTAATTAGCAATTTTAGATTCATTAAATACATCAAACTCAAAATATTTATCAACTAATTCAACAAAATCCAAATTGAAAATAAAACTCACTTGCATTCAACCTCATAATAGATGTTTAAATTATTAAAATATTAAATTCCAGAAAAACATCAAATTCAAAAAGTCACAATTGCGTCAAACTTAGTCAAAATACTAGTTCAAACTTCAAACCTCGTAATAAATGTAGAAAAATCCGATTTATCGTACTTACTGCGTCTAACTGATCGTATTAAGGTCTAGAGTTTTTAATAAAATTTAAACTTCCAGATGTACTTAATTAAAAGTCAATTCTAACCATTATAATTAAAAGTATTCCAAAATTCTAAAAAAACTCAATAATTCACTTTAAAACCTCTAGAGTGTTTTAATCAACCTTCATCAGCAATTCAA